>NC_051181.1:18136026-18330088 GCF_013339695.2 Rhipicephalus sanguineus | reverse complement strand
TTACTCTTGAAACTGTGTCTCATATAAGTACCTCGATGTTCACATTTCTTCTAAACCTGTCCTGGAAAACTCACACACAATCGTATCATAAAAAACGCCAATCGCATGTGGGTATCTTCGCAGGAACTTTTTTCTCATTCATCCAGTTCAATAAAATTACTGCTATAAAACACGGTTCGCTCGAAATTAGAGTACTCTGCATCAGTCTGGAGCCCTGCATTGATTCACTCACTTCAGACTTGGAAGCTGTGCAAAACCGTGCCTGTCGTTTCATACTCTCTAACTATCACCGAACAAGTAGCGTAACCGCCATGAAATTAAGTTTGTCCCTCCCTCCTCTTTCTAATCGCAGGTCTGTAGCTTCATTATGTCTTTTTCATAAAATTTACTACAACAACTATCTGAAAACCAAATTACTCACAAGGCCCTCGTACATATCAGCTCGCATTGATCACCGCAATAAAGTTGGGATCCATCTTGTCCACACTAAATGTTTTCATGACTCATCGTACCCAGAACTTGTGTCAGTTGGAATGCCCTTCCCATGACATTGCTGGCATAGCAGATATTATTATTTTCGTAAAAACAAGCTATCTTGTGAATATATTTATGCTTCTTACTCTTTGTATAATTTCTGTTTTCCCTCATTATCAAAATTGTTCTCATTTATGCCCGCTGCTATTTTCCCCTTGTCTTGTTGTGAGTTTTCGCCGGCCACTTTGTATTTTACTTTTTTTGTTCCTTTATGATTTGCTGTTTATTGTATTCATTATGTATCCCCACTCCCCTCTGTAATGCCTTCGGGCCCGAGGGTACAATAAATAAATAAATAAATGAATAAATAAATAAATAAATAAATAAATAAATAAGTGCTTACTTTTAAATATGAATTTATTGATGGACATATTCCTGCATTTTTCCTGCTGAAATAATTTTTATTTCGCCAAAACATTGCACATACATTAAGTGAACTGAATGTTGCTGATAGTGGGCTATCGCCAATGCTTTTTGGCAATGTCGCTGGCCAGAAACAGCATAATTATTCACAGCACTATTGAGAGTAATGCCTGTAGTATACTATCGACGGTACTATCGATGACCCTATCGATTATACCATCGGCAGTTTATCGATAGTAGCGCTATCGATAGTTTCTTTACACTATCGCTAGTTTATCGC
Source organism: Rhipicephalus sanguineus (assembly GCF_013339695.2). NCBI lineage: Eukaryota > Metazoa > Arthropoda > Arachnida > Ixodida > Ixodidae > Rhipicephalus > Rhipicephalus sanguineus. Next base: position 18,328,911 of record NC_051181.1, on the reverse strand, counting down.
TAGTTCAAAAGCAACTATCGATGCTATCGATAGTGGTTTTGCTGATAGTTTTACATCACTACTACCCCTAGTTTGCACTGCTGCGTGGGAAATAGATGCGTTTGCTTCACCATGCAAGCATCGTAGTAATGGTAGTAGTAGTAGGAGGAGGAGTCATAGGCGTGCGCAGGGTCCTCTTTTAGGAGGGGGGGGGGGGTCACTGGGTGAATTTTCCCCGCAGCGCCACCCCCCCCCCAGTTAGAGTGCAGCAAATTGGAATGTCTACGAAGTAAGAGTAGCAGCTAACTCTTTTGGATCCGATCTCGCGTACTCTACAAAACGCTGGTTTAAGCGAATGCGGCCGCTCCAGGGAGCGAAGCGGGTGTCGTGCTGTCTGTCGTCTGAACGCGAATGTAAGCGGTGAGAAGAGCACAGCACGTAAGCAAGCACCCCCCCTCCCCCCAGCATCCCTTCATTCTCCTTCGCCCTTCGCTCGACGGAGCTGGCCGGCGCGTTTCACGGGTCCCTTATGCATTCGCCTAGGACGACTAGAAGGCGAAAGCCTTGTTATCCCTATCCTCCTCCTTATTCTCTTTACTATTTTTCTTGTCCGCCGCGGTTATATAATGGTTACCGGTCTATTTAATGCACTGCGGTTCGTATCTATATAAGGAACACCTCAATGCGAGATTAATTATTGACTATGGGCCAAAACCGAAACTTTTGGCATGTTTGTAGCGTTATATATTTGTCCTCAAAAAATATGTGCGTTTTACTGATCCAAAAGCATTTTTACCATGAAGTACATGCCTAGGACAGCGCAGGGTGTTAAGAGTAGTAACATAACATGCGGCATTTTTATCCGTAATTAAACTGTACTGGCAAAACCTTGTGCCGATTGACGGCCTGTAATGAACATATCGCGCGGTAATTTTGCAATAAACCCTATTGTATATTAAAAAAAACAGTTATCAAGTAATATACGTGCGAATATTTGTCTTGCTCCGCCGAGTTAAAATCTTCGCATTAATTTTATTGTGGGGCCGTGTTTTACACAAATTAGCGAACTCCAAGTGCACTGCATGACGCGAAATATTGTGACGAGAATTTTTAGAAAGAAATATTGTGTCAAGAACGCTCTGTGCGAGAGCGTAAGTAAAAAGCCTCAATTTTTTTTTTTCAGGAATATCTGATGTCGTCAACACTTAGGCAATCAGAATCAGTCATGAACAAAAAGTTCGGCAGATCTCACACATTCTTGGAATCAATTTCATGCGAAGAAGGCAGCAAGTAGCATCCTATGCTGCATTTTTCGCTTGGAGCCAGCTGGGGCGTTATAAAGTGGTTCGACGTCTTCGTGTAAATTTATTAGTTATGCGCATATCCTATGCTTACGAGGATGCCCCGCCACGGTGGTCTAGTGGTTATGGCGCTCGACTGCTGACCCGAAGGTCGCGGGATCGAATCCCGGCCGCAGCGGCTGCATTTTCGATGGAGGCGAAAATGTTTGAGGCCGGTGTACTTAGCTTTAGGTGCACGTTAAAGAACCCCAGGTGGTCGAAATTTCCGGAGCCCTCCACTGCGGCGTCTCTCATAATCATATCGTGGTTTTGGGACGTTAAACCCCAGATATTATTATTATGCTTACGAGGCACGCCGAATAAAGGGCAGCGCATGGTCCGACATGTCACCACTCACGTTAGAGCAGAGACGTCTGTTTCATTGCCACGAAGTGCACGTTACATGGCGATGACGTGATATCATACGTACGGTCGCAAGCGTATTCACGACGCTCGACTATAGAGGTGGCTTGCATTGACGTCACTGAAACCGCCGTGTTGGAGCACCAGCATGGGGGGACGCGAACTTTGCGACGTCACATTAATGTTATCAAAACATCACATGGAGGTTCTTTCGTTATTCTACGACTCTAGCACGCCATTCTACGCTTCTGGCACGCAACATTGCAAGCGCTAAGGCAGCGCGGAGGCGTTGGCTAAGGAGACCCCTCACATTACACGACGTTCGTATGGGTTTTTTCGGAAGCAGTCCTTAGCACTAGCGTGGCTATGTGGCAGAACACCTGCTTCCCACGCAGAAGGGTTCGATTTGATTCCCACTCGAACCGAAGTTCTTTTATATTTATTTATTTGCACGTATCTCGAATTTTTGCTCATGGACAACGCTTATTTTTCGCTCACAACCAACGACACCGAAATTTATGCGAAACGAGCTCTTTAACGCTCTCGCGTTGAAACAGTTCATGCAAACGTAGTAACAGTCAAAAAAGTAAAAAAAGCTCACAGGTTCCCCTATGCATTCGCCAAATACGACTCGAAGCCGAAATCCATCATCCTCATCGGAGCTTGAGAGGTCACCTGAGTGAGTGAGTGAGTGAGTGAGTGAGTGAGTGAGTGAGTGAGTGAGTGAGTGAGTGAGTGAGTGAGTGAGTGAGTGAGTGAGTGAGTGAGTGAGTGAGTGAGTGAGTGAGTGAGTGAGTGAGTGAGTGAGTGAGTGAGTGAGTGAGTGAGCTTTTATTGGGCCCACCAAAACGCGATAAAACGCGCGCCCGGCTAATCCCACGACAAGGCCGACAGTTCTCGCCTGCCGGCCAGATCACGGGCGCGCTGGACGGCCAGGATTTGGTTCTCATAGACGGGACTTCGCAGGAGCGCGTCCCACTCTTCCTTGGTGAGCCTCGGGCCCAAAGACCCGCCCTCCCAGAGCATGTGAAACAAAGTACGTGGGGGTAGTGGTGGTGAAAAGCGTTTATTACAAAAACGAGAGGTGTGAGCCTCACAGTGAGGCTCTACATGCTGTATGGTGTCTCTAGTCCGTGACCCCATTGGTCGAAGCCGCCAGCCATGCTCTCCGGAATATGGCTTCTGGGCCTGAAGGTCTGAGCACCCAGTCAGGGCCGCCTACCAATCCTCTAGGGTAGGGTTAGGGGTTAGAACTGGATTACGCTGACAAGCCCAGACCATGCTGTAGGTATCAGCTACCTACCCACAGTACTGGCATCTGCTATTGACCATGGGGTCAAAATGTTTCACGATAGCCGGGCAGAGCATGGTAATATTACAGAGGCTCTGGAGGACGCATTCGTTTGCCTTTCCCAAACCTTAAGCTGGGGTGTGATGTAGGCGGTGTCTAGCCTTATAATAACCTGCAATATATTTGAAATTAAGAAGGAGGCTTCCTGCTTCCTCGTCGGGAGGGTCATCGAGAGGTACCCGCTAAATGAGTGCGCGGGCAGACGCATTAGCGTCCTCGTTCCCCCTTAAGCCCTGAAGACTTGTAGCCTCGCCACGTGCCACACAAGAACAAATCGGGTAAATGTCAAGGTTTTATGCTATTAAGGGACGCCGGATTTGGGTAGAAGTTAGTTTGCAGGAGTCTGTGCGTGACCGCCTGCGGCCTGGCTAGCTCAAGAGGCTGCGCGTGGATTTAACGACCGCGATGCCCTCAGATCGGGCGACTTTCCCCCCGGACACAGGGTAACGTGAGATTTTGCACCACACGCCGCATTTTCAAGGCCACCGTCTTTGTTGATGCTGTGGCTGATGATGATGAACAACGGCTGAGCCCCTTATAAATGGCTTGAAGCTTTAAGCCACCCACTCGTTGCGCAAGTTCGCATGGTGTCACGCGAGTTATCGTAGCCCTCGCCGTGTTTTCAAGGCCATCGTCATTGTTGATGCTGTGCCTGGTGATGACTAATCACGGCTGAGCCCCTTATAAAGGGTTTGAAGCTTTAAACCACCCACTCGTTGCGCAAGTTCGCATGGTGTCACGCGAGTTATCGTAGTCCCCGCCGTGTTTTCAAGGCCATCGTCATTGTTGATGCTGGGCCTGGTGATGATGAATTACGGCTGAGCCCCTTATAAAGGGTTTGAAGCTTTAGACCACCCACTCGTTGCGCAAGTTCGCATGGTGTCACGCGAGTTCTCGTAGTCCCCGCCGTGTTTTCAAGGCCATCGTCATTGTTGATGCTGTGCCTGGTGATGACTAATTACGGCTGAGCCCCTTATAAAGGGTTTGAAGCTTTAGACCACCCACTCGTTGCGCAAGTTCGCATGGTGTCACGCGAGTTATCGTAGCCCTCGCCGTGTTTTCAAGGCCATCGTCATTGTTGATGCTGTGCCTGGTGATGACTAATTACGGCTGAGCCCCTTATAAAGGGTTTGAAGCTTTAAACCACCCACTCGTTGCGCAAGTTCGCATGGTGTCACGCGAGTTATCGTAGCCCTCGCCGTGTTTTCAAGGCCATCGTCATTGTTGATGCTGTGCCTGGTGATGACTAATTACGGCTGAGCCCCTTATAAAGGGTTTGAAGCTTTAGACCACCCACTCGTTGCGCAAGTTCGCATGGTGTCACGCGAGTTATCGTAGTCCCCGCCGTGTTTTCAAGGCCATCGTCATTGTTGATGCTGGGCCTGGTGATGATGAATTACGGCTGAGCCCCTTATAAAGGGTTTGAAGCTTTAGACCACCCACTCGTAGCGCAAGTTCGCATGGTGTCACGCGAGTTCTCGTAGTCCCCGCCGTGTTTTCAAGGCCATCGTCATTGTTGATGCTGTGCCTGGTGATGATGAATTACGGCTGAGCCCCTTATAAAGGGTTTGGAGCTTTAGACCACCCACTCGTTGCGCAAGTTCGCGTGGTGTCACACGAGTTCTCGTAGCGCGCGCCGCGTTTTCAAGGCCACCGTCTTTGTTGATGCTGTGCCTGATGATGATTAATAACGGCTGAGCCCCTTATAAAGGGTTTGAAGCTTTAAACCACCCACTCGTTGTGCAAGTTCGCATGATGTCACGCGAGTTCTCGTAGTCCCCGCCGTGTTTTCAAGGCCATCGTCATTGTTGATGCTGTGCCTGGTGATGATGAATTACGGCTGAGCCCCTTATGAAGGGTTTGAAGCTTTAGACCACCCACTCGTTGCGCAAGTTCGCATGGTGTCACGCGAGTTCTCGTAGTCCCCGCCGTGTTTTCAAGGCCATCGTCATTGTTGAAGCTGTGCCTGGTGATGATGAATTACGGCTGAGCCCCTTATAAAGGGTTTGGAGCTTTAGACCACCCACTCGTTGCGCAAGTTCGCATGGTGTCACACGAGTTCTCGTAGCGCGCGCCTCGTTTTCAAGGCCACCGTCTTTGTTGATGCTGTGCCTGATGATGATTAATAACGGCTGAGCCCCTTATAAAGGGTTTGAAGCTTTAAACCACCCACTCGTTGTGCAAGTTCGCATGGTGTCACGCGAGTTCTGGTAATCTCCGCCGTGTTTTCAAGGCCATCGTCATTGTTGATGCTGGGCCTGGTGATGATGAATTACGGCTGAGCCCCTTATAAAGGGTTTGAAGCTTTAGACCACCCACTCGTTGCGCAAGTTCGCATGGTGTCACGCGAGTTCTCGTAGTCCCCGGCGTGTTTTCAAGGCCATCGTCATTGTTGATGCTGTGCCTGGTGATGATTAATAACGGCTGAGCCCCTTATAAAGGGTTTGAAGCTTTAAACCACCCACTCGTTGTGCAAGTTCGCATGGTGTCACGCGAGTTCTCGTAGCGCCCACCGCGTTTTCAAGGCCACCGTCTTTGTTGATGCTGTGCCTGATGATGATGAATTACAGCTGAGCCCCTTGAACGGACTCGTTGCGCAAGTCGCATAGTGTCACGCGAGTTTGTGTAGCGCACGCCGCGTTTTTCAAGGCCAGCGTCTGATGATACATTGAAGGTTTTCGCCTTAAAAAGCGTTGTTATGCAAAGCTAAGACAACAAACGAATCTGCAGTTGTTCTTGAAATTTAGCAGGTGTGTGTGTGTTTTTTTATCGAAACAATAACACCTGGTAGGTTATTCCATTACGCCACGACGCATGGCAATCAGAATTGTTGAATGATCGCGTGCGGCCACAACTATTCAACATTATCATTACAAGGGCATCCGTCTATTGGTCAGTCCGATACCTGTTTCGACCGACGTTGATACACTACCACGCGCTTCTTTTTATAACGAAAGCATTAGATGCCTCACCAAACGCGAAAATTGACCAGCGTCCCGCGTCGGCGTCCCACGTCGGCGGCGTCAATGCGAGGGATGCAAAAATCATCACATGATGACGGCACGATATGACGTCATCATGGCGTCACAAATCGCCAAAATCTGTGACGTCGTCATGACGTCACTGTGACGTCACATAACGACGTCACATGGTGACTCCATCACACGACCTAATTGCTTGGTCAAAGGTGGGGCCGATCCCGGAGGCAGTGCAAAACAAGGAGAGGTGCAGAAAGCTGATAATGCTTCCGATTCTGGAGGCGTTGCAAAGCCACGTTAGTTGCAGAAAGCAGGTGTCGCTTTCTGCAACTAACGCTTCACATTGATCCTCTTCGTCCCCCTCATCATCAACATGATGAGGTGGACAAAGAGGATCAATACATCGACAGAAAAGAAAAAGATGGCTTTCTCCTTCGAGTCGACTGAGGCACATGCATAAGGAACCCTGCGAGATTTTTTTTCTTTTTTTGTATTTTCTTTTGTTACTGACCTGTTACACCTGTAACCATCGCTCTGCGCAGGCAGCGCCGGAATGTGTGGGAACCTGGCAATTATTTTAGACTCTTCTGATACGTATGGTACGCATTTGGCCTGATTGGTTCATGATTACGAGTAGAAAAACAGCGCCAAAAAAACAGAAAGGACACAGACCACGACGCTGTGGCCTGTGTCCTTTCTTCGTACTGTCATTTTAGTTCTGTTTTTCTACTTCTGGTAAGATTGCGCGCACAGCGCACAATCTTACCAGAAGTAGAAAAACAAGCGCACAATCTTACCAGAAGTAGAAAAACAGAACTAAAAACAGACACAGACCACGACGCTGTGGCCTGTGTCCTTTCTTCGTACTGTCATTTTAGTTTTGTTTTTCTACTTCTGGTAAGATTGCGCGCACAGCGCGAACAACCGAGTTTTATTCTGGAGCTAACGCGACCACCAACGAAAACGCTGGAGTCTTCGACTCCACATGTACAAATGCCGACGCGCCTTACCGCCCATAAGATTACTTGACTGCCGACGACCGTTCTCGCCGCTTTCAGGGCACAGCGTGTAGTGCTTGTACTTTTAGTTTTCATTTTCTGGGCACAAGTTCGTCCAAATAAATAGTTTCGCCTTGAACACGCCAGCCGCTGCCTTCCACGACCACGTGACAATACTGTTATACTAGCAGTAACTGCTGACTACGGCGCCATTTGATGGCACGTGCTCGGCAACCGCTTCAGCGAGGAAGATGAAAATGGAATAAAGAATGGGGGACGGATGTTTTCATCAATGCATCTTAACATGCCCATGCACGACACAACATATTTTGGCGAAGAAGGTTTACCCGACCATGTACGACCGGCCTGACCCTCATCATTAGCACGTTGTTTGCCTGTCGTCCTATACGATGAGTGTTTCGGAGCTGCAACCGCCACCCCGCTCCTGCCGTCCCCTGGATACCCGGGCAGGAGCAATGGATCCAAGAATTCAAGAATTACATGGTTGTTCCGGGCTCACCTGGTGGCTTCGGTTGCGGAGAAAGTTGGCCACGCTGTCCATCTGTCTGCCGGACGGAGGCGGGTCCCAGCGACTGTCGTTTGCGTGCACAGACCCGTTGCTTTCCGCGTGTTGCCCCGCCCTGTGGAAACCCAAGTGAAACGACGGCAGCCGACGGTTGGAGCACGTCTTGGACGGCTCGCCGGATTCGCCTTCCCGCGGTCGGGACAGGTCGGGCGCCGCCATCATGTAGGTATGGATGAAGTAGGCCATAATGGGCGTGAAGGTCAATATGTAGGTTATCGAGGCGCCGATTATGAAGCGGCGCAGTCTCAGCGACGCCGGAGTGACGCGCAAGTCCCTTAGGTCGACGTTCTCGAAGTGTGCCACCTTGCTTGTCCGGGGCCTCATGGTGCCTTACCGCCCAGTTCCGGGCCGGTAGGCGTTCTTCACTCTTCCTCTCTCTCCCTCTTGTGTCTGTGGTTCTGGCCCAGGCGCCGAGAGGCCTGGGCGAGGCGCGCAGTCGAGGGCCTCCCGCTTCACATAGTCGCCCTGGTCGCGATTCCCGAGACTTTTACATTGCGCGGCGGCTGCGACGCCGCGCTGCTGGAGTCGTCTTCATCGCTTTCGGTGCGGATTGCGATCGACAGCTCGTGTCTTGTTCTTGTTCACCTGACTGTGATGATGATATCTTCTTCCTGATGGCGCTCACCCAGTAAGGGGGATGGCCCAAGAACCGAGCGGCAGGATAAAGTATGCGGTTTCTCGATGCCCTATCGCCGCTGCTCTGCGCAGGTTAACCAGGATAAAGTAAAGACCTATGAACCTAAAGAACACTGTAAATGTAGACTGCAAATAAAACGTCGAATAAATGAAAATGCCAAACGAGCAACCTAAACAACTGTGGTCTGTGGCTCACACCCACTGTGGGGGATTGGCCAAATATTTTTTTTTTTTTTGCATGTTGGTTGAAGAATCGGAGGTCCCAAAGTAAAAACTGTCAGGGTGACCCCCTAATAAAAAGTAAGAAGTGAATCAGTTCATCGGTCAGCATCGGTTCATTGGTCAGAGCGGTTTTATAAATGTATGTAAAACTTAAAAACAGGGCAATCTATACAGCAGGAAATTTCGGTGCACGATAACTTATATATAAAAAACAAAGCTTTTTGCAAATAAAAATATTTTTTAATTCACAGCCCACGTGTTTATGTAGATACACTGAAGTAAAGTGGAGTACTGGGCGAGCTGGTATATACTACAAGAAGCGGGTTTCCTTTTCGATAAACTTCAGTTTCAGTCAGCGCCTGTCCCGTGTCTTCTTCTCTGTGTCCTGTTTTCCACGCCCTAAGACTCGCCATGAATTTATGTGGGTATTTGTATACACAAAAATATGAGAGTAGCGTGTCGCAGAGGATTATGATGGTTTCCTTTTAGGATAGACGCACTGTTGTATATGATGATGATGATCGTGATGATAATCATCATTCCCTTCTATGACACGTGTCAACTAATGGGTACGGGCCAAGAATCGGCCGAGAAGCTGGACGGTACTACGAGGGTTGTTGCTGCTTATGTTGTTCTGCTGGGTTTAATATATGACACATTGTGAGAATAATGAAATAAACAAGAATTTAAAGATCATTATAATTAAAAGAGAGATGAGGAGCGTGGAACAAGCACAGGACTCCATTGTTTCGCGCCACTCAGCGTGCTCGCTGTACCAGCCGTCGCTGGTCATGTCGCCAGAGATGTCTCCCTGGATGTGGGTGAAAGGAAAGCTAATTCCACAATCTAAGGCCTATTAGAGGAGGAGGGGGAGGAAGTGGTGGGGAGAAAGGAAATGAAGAGGGGAGGACGTGGCAGGGAGACTAATTTTTAATCTAAATTTCTAGATTTGTTTAGTTTCGTAGGTATTCACCTTAAGGATCCTGCCGCCCGGTTCTTGACCCATCCCCCTCTGTGGGTGAGCGCCATCAGGAAGAGAACATCATCATCATCATCATCAACCAGGTCTGAGCCCGTTCGACTACCCTGCGTAGGGGAACAGGATGGAAAGTTACGGAATGATGCCCGAGAGCGAATTGCTCACTGTAAAGAAAATAAGAAAGGTGCGAGCATGCGATGGCATCAGCTGCGAATACAGGGAAAATTGTCAGACCGTTTTCGTCCTGCAGGGGATATACAGTATGCTGCGGTTTGTTGTGGCGATGATGATGAAGGAAAAAGTTGGAGCCACTCCACTCTGTGAAGCTATCGAGCTCCTGAATAAATTACAGTGACGTTGCACTTCATGAACGCGGGTGATACGCAAACGAATTGGTGCTGTACCTTTGTGCATCCCCAGTAGACGCACCGTAAGTGCGTCTGCTGGGACGCACCGTAAGTAGGACTCACCGTAGCCAGGACAGCTGGTCACGTGGAACGAGGAGATCTCTATAGCCGGCCTTCAACTAGCCGGGATTCGAGACGAAAGATCTCCGGCCTATATTGAGTCCCGCCTATGAGATGAGCCACTGAGAAAACTACGCCGCGGTACAGGTTCTGCCGGCTAAACAAACAGTTTATAGGCGTTAGGTTTTTCGTCTCGTCTCCGGGCTATACGCCTTGTGCACCGCCTATATAGGCGCCACTGATAGCCACCTAGCGGGCGCCGCCGACAGTGCGTGCGGGAAGCCGAGCAGACGACAGCGCTTTGCACAGCTTTGGTGTGAGGAGATGGATGAAGTTCGCGGCTGCTATTTCCCCTTCGTGCGGGTGACAGACAACTAATTCTGCACTGGCAGCTGCAGGAAAGGCGCGGGCCTCTATGAAAATGGACTTGTGCACGATGTTTGTCACGAACGAGCGGCGCACGTCGCCGATTTCGAACGACGGCATGAAAGCCTGGCTGGCCTGGCGCCGACGGTTTGTGCGCGACAGAGCGCGCGCATCGAAAAAACAAGAGTAAAAAGGCGCCGAGAGCGCGCCCCTTACCCTCTCCGCAGAAGACGCCACCGACACAGCGAACGCACGCGAAAGATCGGGATATTCGAGAAAGCAAAGCAGCGCCAGCGGCGCCGTCTGATTCCGCAGACGAATCGGTCCCGAACCCTTCCCGAACCCCGGCGCGAGCCGATACAGGCAATGCAAGCGCGCGGCGACGGAGAGTCAGTCAGTGAGAACTTAGTCAACGAAGAAGTTATGTCGTTCTTGTGATAGCATCATTCGCTCGAACGCAGAAGGCGTGTTGTTTGATGATCTAGTGCTGCGAGTAAAGTATCAAGAGATGACGCCGCGGGAGCAGTGACAAGTTTTGAAGAGGGTCGCCGAGGAGACATGTGATGACCGACTGCGGAGGAGAACGAACGTCCACGTGGAGTGAATCGTCATGCCGGTGAATATCAAAGGTGCGTCGCGCAGACCAGCGTAACAAGGCCCAACTACGAGGTAAAGCTCGTGGTGAACATCCGCTTTGTTTTGTTTACAAAGGTGACGTCTCAATCACTTCTTGTTCTTTCTGAAGTCAACCATTGCTGCATTTCTGTTTCTGTAAATATTAAATATAGAACTTAGCTTGTAACAGCGTGGTACATGTACCGCGCTAGTACAAGCTAAGTTCATGGATGACCAACTCGCCCGAACTACAACACTTCTGAAATATAGAACGTTTGAGCGAAGTGCCCTGCACGGCGGTCGAACCGAACCAACGCATGCTCAGGCTGATAAGTTTGGTCGTCTACCAGTGTCAACATGATCGAGTGCATCCAGCGAGCACCGATATGGCAGAACGAAAGCATTAGAACAAGAAGCGACGTGTTAACTCGCACAATGACGAAGCATCTCGCCTTGGCCAACGAACAGCGGCAATCCATTGCTTCCGTCGTTCTTGCTCAGGAGGCCTTGCGGTAAGTAAAACCGTGTTCCGGGCGCGTTTTGTTTTTAGGTGTTTGAGCACTCCACTCCACATCAATTGTTATTCGACATCCCTTGAAGTTTCGGCCACCACACATACGACGAACGTTGCTTATTTCACTACGCAAACGTGAACAACGCGGAAACACACGTGCAACGACGTAGGAAACCACGGCGGCCGTCTGCTTGCTTTCCCGAGAGTAATGACCGAGTACACCCCCTATGGCGCTTCCGTCGGCGCGCTTGTTGGGCGCTCACGGGAAGACGACAAATGAGGCGGTAAAGGGTGATATGGGATGGACAGGCTTTGAAGTGAGGGAAGCGCAGAGCAAAATGAGATTCGAAGAGAGGCTGAGGAAAATGAAGAAGAGTAGATGGGCTGAGAAGGTTTTCAGGTATTTGTATAGAAATAGCGTTGACACGCAGTGGAGAAAAAGAACTAGGAGGCTCACCAGTAAATATACGGCTGGCAGTGCGGGCGATATGGCAACAAGGAGCATTAAGCGGAAGGTCAGAGAGGCGGAGAGGACTTCTTGGATGACAGCGATGGAAAAGAAGCCGGTTCTGAGTAACTACCGAAAAGGAAAAAAACGAAATAAGGAAGGAAAGGTTTTATGATAATTCAAGGGGAAGCGCTTTACTGTATGAAGCAAGGTCGGGCTGCCTTAGAACGCGTAGTTATAAAGCGAGATTCAGTAACGAAGAAGAACAATGTACATGCTGCGGGGGAACTAAGGAAACGATGGAACATGTACTGATTGAATGTGGCGATATTCACCCAGGTATACGTGTGGGCACGAGTCTACATGAAGCCTTGGGTTTTAGGGACAACAATGGAAAGCTGAACACGTCCGCGATAGAAATAAGTAAGAGACGGTTAGAGTATTGGTGGCAGAAAAGTAGAGATAAAGTACAAAAATAAATAATTGGGGGGAAAAAAGTCATTCTGCCTTAAGAGGCAGAGAGATGGACCGTGAATTTATATTTTTGGTATAATAACATAGATTTAATCAATGTAGATAAGGCATTAGGACAACGTGAAACAAGGAAGTTTTTTTTTCTTTCTTTTTTTCTCCTTCGAGCCTGGTGGCAGACATGTCACCGCCCCGTTATAAAGGGGACGCTCATAGCATCTAAAGCCCCTCCATCGCATGAGGGGCTTTAATAGCATCCATCCATCCATCCATCCACTAGGCGTATAGACTGACACTTTAAGCAGGACATGATTAAGAGTGTGTAGTGCGCGCCATGAAACTTGCGATTTGCGGACTGGCGGAGACAGAGCATGCGGAACGTTGGTAATTCATGCTCATGAGCGCAGTTCGTGACACGTGCGCAGGCATCGATTCGGTAATTCTTCAAGCCAACATATGGAACATATCTGCTGTTCAAAGAACATTAACGGCTATGCGGGGCGTTTCGTAGCTCATGGCACGCCACCGTTCATGTGGCTCTGTTTTTATATACACTCTGATTTGCCACTGCACTATATACGATCGGTTTTGTAAATAAAACACGCGACGAGCGCTTTGATGCGCGCAAGTGGCATCACTAAGTGCCAGGTGTGGGCCGAGCATTTAGGCTTATATATATAGCCTTACGACCGGTGTATCGATGGCTGTTTCACAGTGTGATGGACATGTTTTCTATTTTTTTTTATGCAAAAGATACAACAGGCTCCTGTACGTCCGGCGCTTCATTTGCATGAATACATTGCTTACGACGCAGGCTGCCTGTAGCATGCACTGTATGGTCTGCGGGCGCTTTACACGACTTGCGGAGCGGCACGGGCAGGGTGGCAGGAACCGCTGACAAGCCTATCTATTCATTATCATGAGTCCCGTATATATCAACAGAGATGGCCTTCGAGATTAAAGATAACAGGCCAATGTGGCGGCGTTAATACTGTGGTTGTGCGCATATAAAAGCATCATGAGACCCCCCCCCCATTCTCCCTCCGCTCATTCCGCATTTTCTCATGTGAAAAGTAAAAGTTAGGGGTTCCGCGGCACTCCAGAAAAGCCGTTGGGGTTCCCCAAGACCACAAAGTTTGAGAATCCCTGGTCTAGAACAGGGGTCTCAAACACGCGGCACTCGGCTTCGCAAGGAATGAAAGGTTTGTGACTTTGCTAAGTGGTACTCGCATTATTTACGCGCCTATTGCGATTAATAACGCTCTGTTCGAGTATGGTACAGAGGCACGACTGGTCTCAAGCAATTTTTTTTCGTGACGCACCCCATGGGGTCACCATGTCTTGGAACATAACCGTAAAACAAAATCTTTATATTTCATAATCAGCGTCCAGATTTGAGTCATTCTGGAGATCATTATCGTTATGTTTCTCGAATCCTGACGCCAAACTCCTTCAAAATTTATCTATATATGAGATATGGGAAATGCGTTCCCTCAAATGGACATCTAGGTGTCATTCTGTTCGACCCCCACCCCAGCCCCCTTGCGCTTCCACCCGGCCATTGCGGGACAAAATTTCGTGACTGCGGCCCGCTTTATGAGGTCAGTTTGAGACCCCTGGTCTAAAAGAATGTCCTGCTAAATTTAATCAGCTTCAAAGGGAGACTATAGGGAATAACGAATTTTCTCCGTATTTGAAAGTTACGCTTGCAAGATACCGAAATGAACACTCTTTATGCGAGAAGCTTGGTTAGCTTGAAAAAGCGAAAAATGAAGTCGCAGGTGGCGACGCCACCTCAAAGTGTCCATACCAGTGGCCGTGACGTCATAGATTTTGACGGATTCTATTAGGGCCCACATAGTTCTTGAGTGATAAAAATAAAGTGCATTGTTTTCTGACAGTGCGAAAGACTTAAAGTTTCAGGAAAATTTGGGGGGCCAATGTGACCCAAAATACGAAAAAACAGCTTAAAATTCGTGACGTCACGCTGGCGTTCACGTGCGGAGATTTCAGCGGGAAATTTTAAAATTAAGCTTTGGCCTACATTTTCTCTTCTATTGATTGATTCTATTGATATTCTCTTCTATTGATATGATTGTGAGATCATCAACAATGCAGTGCTCAAATAATAATTTATCAGTCTAAACTGATTCATTATCTCACTTTAGTAAATAGTTCTTTATTAATAATTTGCAATTTAAATTAATGTGTTTGTCTATAGCAGCCCAGAAATTTTAACCCTTTCTGTCCAATACTGGAATAATTCCCCTATTTCTTGGCCACTCCCACGTATTGGGTGTGAGTCACCCCTACTTCGCTAAATAAGAAGAAGGAGAAAACCGTTAGCCGGGGTTGCACGTTTTGATCGCCGTGCTGATTCCATTGCTCCGACAACTCGGCAAGCCTGCCAGTGCTATCGCAGTGAGTTGAAATCATTCGTGCCTCTTTTTTTTTTCCTATTCCACATCTTCCATTTGCGCGAAAGCGATGTCGTTACTGAACCTATAGCGTTTCACGGAAGTGTGTGAAATGTCTGTTTAGGCGTGACCTTGGTTTCCAACATCGCTGAAGGCGCATCCTGCTAATGCTCGATTCTTCGTGGGTTATGTTAGCGTGATAGAAATCTATACAAACTGGTTCGGCCTTGACGAGGTGGTTTTGACGGTCAGTCATATTGAAATGTGTGGTGCATCACGGTGACTCGGACGCAGTCAAAGGGGGCCCAGCCCCCCCCCCCTCCATTTATTAAGGAGCCCCCCCCCCCCCTCGGCAGGTCATCTGTTGCTTTGTGGCACCCATTCACCAAGCGCTGATGTTTTTTTTTATTTTTTTTTTGCCAGTAAGCCAGTAGCCCACTATATGCGCACAACTAATCAAAATGCAGGGAGACGCCGACCCACCTCGCGACGCCTTGCTCAAAAGTTATAACTCTAACGTGGAAATTATAACTCTCCAGTTTTCCGAATAATAATTTCATCACGATTACACGGTTGATGTGGTACGAGCAAAACCGGAAAACAGGTATCGTAGTACTGCTGCACGCATTTCCACGAGACACTGCACACGATGGGTTACCATCGCGACTAAGGTTCTTGGTGCAGCATACTGTTTCACGAGGCGCCTGAGCGTGAAGCTACCTGCTCGTGAATCAGTAAAGCTAGGTTCACCGTGCATGGTGTCTATAGGTTACCACTCCATATTCATTCGTTTCGTTGTGCACAGCGAGTCTGCTGTAATGCCAAGTACGCATGCATTTTACCTAATTATTTTAGGCGAGTAGGTGCGAAAATAAAATATAGCGTTATACCGTGCATGAGGTTCTCAATGCAGTGAGTCAACTAATGAATGTTCTGCGTCGCAGCTATAGTTAGTTGCTTTGAGTTTACATATCTGCAACCCTTTACATCCTCAGTTATTTTTCAAAAAACGTATCCAAATGCAAATTTCTTTCTGTTCAAATCCAGAGACAGTTGGCTTCACGTGTGCGAGTCGGCAAGCCTGCCAGTGCTATTGCAGTGAGTTGAAGTCATTCGTGCCTCTTTTTTTTTCCCTGTTCCACACACACACACACACACACACATATATATGTATATATATATATATAGAGTCTACTTATATATATATATATATATATATATATATATATATATATATATATATATATATATATATATATATATATATAAGTAGACTCTCAATAAATGGAAATTTCTTAAACGGAACACATTTTCCTGCTCCCGGTTCCGTTTAACGAGAGTCTACTGTATGTATATATATATATATATATATATATATATATATATATATATATATATATATATATATATATATATATATATAAGCCGCGCTAAACGCCTCCCCCCCCCTTCCTATGAAGGGCTGCACGGACGCGAGATGGAACGGCAGGCACACAGCGGCTTTCTTCGAGCAATGAAACCTTACGTGTTTGTATAACCCAGCACAGAGGCGTAGCTAGGTTTCTCATTTACCAGAGCACAATGGGGAAGGGTAAAAAGGGAGGGGGGGAGTGGCGCTCTCTATACGCAGGGGCGGAGTCAATAAGCGTTGAAGGACTGGGCCGGGCTAACTGCATTAAGTGAATTGCGTGGAATAAATCTAATTAAAACAACAAACAGTTAAGCCAAGGAAGCCATAGGAGACATTATTTATTGTTTTTAACTGCAGTGCAGTAGTTATGACAGCTAATAAGGCTGCAACAGGGACTAGTTAAGTGGTACGACTTCATTGTGTAATGCACTGCCAGGAATGACAAGGACCGAGCCTGTACATGAGTCTTTCCATGCTCTAAATAGAGCGAGTTGTTAGTTTCCGCATCACCCTGTGTTGTCTTTCGTTTTTCTTCGGTCCTCGTCATTGCTGGCAGCGCATTACAAAGTGTAGTTATGACGGGACTGGCTCTCTCGCCTTTAGATCTGGGCGTTTGTTGCAAAACTTAACGCTCGGTAACTTTCATGAAGAAAAATAAGCATCGTAGATGTTCACACGGCACTCAGTCAAGAAAAGAACAGACACCCGCTTTAGAAATTATGTTTTTTTTTTTTTGAAAGTGCGCGGATCATACATTCAGGCAACTTACGACCAGCGCAAGACGCGGGGAGAGAAGGAGCGAGAGAGACAAAGGAGTTTTTACATAAGAGCAGACGAAAAATCCCTCAGGGTGGGCTGCAACATCGGATTCCAGCAGTGAACGTTAGATCCGCTGCGATCTTTTTTCACATATAAGTATAATATATTCTATGTCCCTTCAGCCACAAGTAGTGACTGCTGATATATCACTGTTCTATCACAGCTACCTATTCTATCCACTGTACCACATCACTGTAATCGACAGAGACAGGGGTATGTCGCTTTTTGGCATCTTCAGCAAATCGCACCGGTGCGACCTGATCCCAGTCAAAAAAAGTCAATGGGTCCAATTGGAAAAATACCAATTGCCACCAATTGGTTTTCGACCAATTGGAATTTCGCCACCAGTTGAGAGCGCACCAATTATATCCAATTGGTAGACCAGTTTACGTCCAATTGGCAAACCATTTGGGCAGTACCGGTGGCCAATTGGTTTTCCAATTGCATTTAACTGGACGTAATTGAATCCAAATGGTGCGCAATTGGTCAACCTATTGAACACACATGGTCAACCAATTATAGATAACTGGTGTGCACCTAGTCAACCAGTCAATGTAAATTGGTGTCGAAATGGTCAACCAGTTGAAAACATATGGTCATCCAGTTAAAGCCAACTGGTCATCAATTGAACCTAACTGGTGCCCAATTGGTTAGCCAGTTGAAAACAAATGGTCATCCAATTAAACATATTGATGCCCAACTGGTCAACCAGTCAATGTGAATGGGTGTCCAAATGGTTAACCTATTGAAAACATATGGTGATCCAGTTCAAGCCAAATGGTCATCCAGTTGAAGCTGACTGGTGCCCAATTGGTTAGCCAGTTGAACACATATGGTGATCCAGTTAAAGCCAACTGGTGCCCAACTGGTTAACCAGTTGAAACCATACGGTCAACCAGTTAGAGCCAACTGGTGTCCAATTGGTTAGCCAGTTGAACACATATGGTGATCCAGTTAAAGCCAACTGGTTAACCAGTTGAAAACATATGGTCACCCAGCTAGAGCCAACTGGTGCTTAATTGGTTAGCCAGTTGAACACACATGGTCATCCAGTTAGAGCTAGGTGGTGCGCAACTGGTCAACCATTTGAAGTACACTCGTGCACAACTGGTGGTCTAGCTTGACCCGAATATTCTTCCATTGGCTGAAAAACATGGGCAAAGAGTACACCAGATTTTTGACGCAAAAATGATAGCGAATTGGACAAAAGAAATGTTGATCCTGAACAAAATGGTCTGGTATGCTTATTTGTGAATGATATGTAATGCACACACATCAAATAAAAACCATACAATGGAGGTACTTGTTTTACGATAATTTATTACTTTAAAAGCATTGTAAAAGTTATAATGACTAGCAAAAAATCAGGTACTCCTTATTCTTCAACTTGCACCTTGCCACACTTAGGAATTTCCTGTGTCCTTTTCCCTGAAAGTGTTGAAAAATACATAAGTGCATGAAAGTTACAAGTTCACGTCACTAATGTTACATATACACAGGATGCAACGATATTGTGGTGCTGCCCTTGAAGCACACTATGAATGTATCTGTGTTCTTGGCTGTAACAGATGGTGGAGAGACTTGCTGCAAAAAAAAAAAAGAAAAAAAAGCTATTCCTACACACTTCCACACAAAGTATGTAAATTATGTTGTAGTTACACCATAATAAACGAACAAGTTCTCTGTGGCTATAATGGAGTGATAGAAGTGGCTTTTGAAGCAGGAAAAACAACCTGCATAGGCAGCTCAACCACTGCACGCCAATGTTCACACGCAACTATTAGTGGCTCAAAGGCTGAAAATTAGCTTGGTTTGGTCACTCGGGCGACATACCCACAGTCGGTTTTGAAACAAATATAGCTAATTCAGCCTTCAGTTGACGTGCAGGTTGCACAAATTGTGCGAGCCTAGGCACAGATGTAGAACAATGAACATGAACAGCAGCCGTTTCACATATTATATATCGGAATTTCTTTATGCAATTAGTCTAGCACTTCCACATTAGATGGGCTCATTGTACAGACGTCCTCTATAAGCAAGGAACCCCATGAGCTCGAAATAACAATAAACGAATGTCAGGTGACAGTGGTATCACGCTCTTGCAAAGCAGGGTAACGGTGAAAGTGAAAGCTGACGCTAGACTCGCACTGTGGCATGGAGCAGCATAAAGTACCATGCTGCCGATAACTTTGACTGCACTTTCCCGCATTGTGAAGTCTAGGTGTCCGCACACATGAAGTGAGAACAAAACAACGCTGTTCAAAGCGGAAAACACCAGAAATCGTGGTTAAAAGCAACGCGTTGAACCGTCCACTTCCCTTCACCAGAGCAACGTGAATCACGCGATCCAACCCTGCACGTCATAACGACTGCAGTGCCCACGTCTCTAGTGGAGGACCTCGCACCCAATATATCTGTGTTTGACTGTATATTCTGTACGAGTTTCGTGCACACTGTAACATTTCTTTTTCCTGCTCAGCCTACATTTGAGGTAACATTTTTGTTTTTTCTGGCTTCAAACATTAGGGGGTCAGCCTAGAATCTGGGCTGGCTCAGATTTGAGTAAACAGTGTTAACTTGATGTGCTGCAAGCTCAAGACTAGCTTTCTCCACATGATACTTTGCATAGATGTAAGCAAATGCACTGGCATGGCATTTAGTCAGTATGATGCTTTAAACACTTTCTTTACCAGGCTGCATGTCATTTAAAAACTACATACAAAGAACCTCCCTGAAATTAGTCAAAACACATTTATAACAGCACCTCACCGTTTTGCCAGCCTCTCAAGGTCTGCCAGCTTCTCAACCACGAAATGGTTCAGCTGCTTGAGTGCAGCAGGCATAAGGGTTTCGGGAATCCCCTGGCGCTGCAGTCTCCGTCTGTAACAGTCTAAAACAAAAAGTTCACAAGGCCTCACTAACTGGTACGAAGAAACAATTTTTAAACAAAAATAGTCTATAAGACTACGGTCTGAAGCAGAATGACCAAAGACAGTTTGCACCAAAACATCATAAAAAGCATGAACACTTACCACGCATCACTTCCACTTTCCAAGGTGTCAGTGGAGCCTTTGCAGGCCGATCGGGAAATCGTGGACACCGCTTCCCTGTAAGACACAAATGAACGGTGATTAACTATAACACAATCTTTCTCTCTGTCTAGTCTTTCTATCTTGTAATGTCTTTATTCCCCTCACTTCTCTTGCATGCTTCACATGCTCCACTTCGTCAAGCGAAGTTTTCATTTAACACTTGCACCTGCTGTACTCGTAGTGGGGCTTGCCCAATTCCTTTGACGCATACCCACCTGAGGATTTTTGTTCACGGTGGACAGATTACAGCTGGCTTAAACAGCTCCGCTGTTAAGAAAGTACAAGGAATTCTATAGAACAGAAACACACCTTGCAAAGAGCGGTTTTTCAGCTGGTCCTTGGGCCAAATTCCCAGGAGGAGGTCCTTAACGAAAAGGGAATCCTTTTGATGGCCCTGAATGTGGTGCCATGCGCTAGAATTTATTTGAAGGCCACCGCCAATGTCCACCTGCATCAGGAAACGTATTGCAGCAAAAAAAAAAAAAATCATTTTAACAACCATTTAAAAAAGCAGCATTTGCTGTTTAGGCAAGCACAAGGAAAATTTCACTTATGATGACAACTGTACGTAATACTAAAAATTGCTGAAGCTGCCCTTCAGATGTGGACGTTACCATGGCATTCTCTTTTCTTGCGTAATCATCCTGTGGCGGTGTTTTCTCCCTAGGAATCACGTCCATGCTGTCAATATCCACTTCCCTCGTCGAGTGGTCTGGTCCGCTCTTAGTGGAGCACGAAGCTCTACTGTAGCCTGCATCATCAACACGAAGCATGGCTCATTACAAACAGCAGAACTCGGTCACTTTAAGATGACAGCATAGTCAGGAATCAATATTTAAAGCAAATGAGTTTCAATATAAAGGCTCACATCCAAAATATCGCTACATCCAAGAAAGAAATTGTACCAAAGGCAAGTACTGTACTGTACTGACACAAGAGTTTTTAATTTTTTGTTTTGTTTTTGTAACTAACAATTTGAGAACACACCTCATATTAAATGTGGAACCAAGCTACAAATATAACGGCACTTACTTATTTTTCTTTTTTCAAAGCAGCTTCACAGAGCACTCTAAGTGACAATGGCAACGTGTTGGGTCTGTGCAATGTTTTGCACATGCAACCACTGCCTGGTAAAACATGATGAAGAAAACACAGTACAAATGATCTGCTTAAAACTAAGGCAATAAACTGTCCAAAGAAATTGGAAACCCATAATCAGTGGTGTCTTGCAGTGATGGGAAAGCTGCTACAATTGCTCCAAGCTGCTACATTTCATTAAAGCTGCTACATCTATGCTACAAATGAGCACCATTGCTCCAACCTGCTACATTTCGTGAAAGCTGCTACATCCATGCTACAAATGAGCAGAACTGCTCCAAAGCTGCTACGCATAGCCTCCGAGATTACCTGGCAATGCGCTGCTTTATCTCGGAGGCCACCGTCAAGGGGATTTTTCAGCAACACCAGGTGGCAGATAGGCTGCCGCCTCTCGTGCCATTCGTAGGCAGAGCCAATCCAATACAATCCAATGCGTGGGCACGTGGCTGTAGTTGTGCGTAGGCTTGTCACTGTGTAGTGTCGGTCATAGAGTTTCCTAAAATGACCTAGAGGGAACTCTGGCACTGCGATCTTTCAGCCACCATGGGAATGATGGGTAGTACACGGATTTGCCTAGTCTTCGTGCTTGTGGGCTTCGAACGCACTTGTGGCTTTGTTTATTGCTATGTTTTGGTTTTCTTTCGGATAAAAGAATGTATCGTTGTGACCTTCGTGACCAGATTTGAATCGGTGAGCCTAAAGAAGTTAAAGTGGTGAAGTGAAACTGCTGATTTTTGCTGAACTTCGTTTTGCGACAAAGCAGATGCAGGCGACGCGGAGCCAAGCGGAGCCTAAAGAACGAAGTTTAGACAAATCCGTGTACTACCCATGATTCCCATGCTGGCTGAAGTGCGATGCATTGCAGCTCCCATAGACACTAGCGCCAGAGTTCCCTCTAGTAAGTATTGTAGGAAACACTATGGTGTCGCTACCTGGTGGCACTGTCGTTTGAGCTGAGTGCAGTTGCGGCTCATTCCCAGTTTTCGCTGCGTGCCGCAGCCTCGCAGTCGTACCGGCGAGGCTGTCTTTGTGTCAACCAGTCTTCATATATTTGTGATCCTAGGCTTTGTTTAAAGCTTGCGTTAGTTGCGCCGTCATTGAACTCATGCGCACACTGTATTTAATACTTCATTTTATTGTATAATAAAACCATTAAAACGCCATCTGACCTGTTTTTTTTTTTTCGTTTTCGCAACCTGCTACAAAACTGAGGGCAGCTGCTACAAATCATCATTTTTCCTGCTACAAAACCTGATACAAAACACTTTTGGCCATTCCCATCACTGTGTCTTGGCATAAATGAGCATTTAATTATTGGGTGACAAGTTCTTTCATGCTCTGCCGACTTGAAAAGCCTTTTGTGGTCCTATGCAAGATCGTCACCACTGGTTGGAAGAAAAGCTCTCCAACATTGTATGGCGAGCTCATGTTATAACTGTAATACCTTTTTATATAATTTTCTTACAATTCTACGAAGGCAAACTCTCCCCTTATTTTATAAATGTGTAAACATGGTATGCACAAACATCTCCCCTTGTTTAATTTTATGATTTGAAATTGTAAGGAAGTTTTAATTTGAAAGAAGCCTATAATTTAAACAAAATAATCTAGGTAGAGGCAATGCTTACACCACTGGCGCAGCCAGGGGGAGGGCCAGGGGGTGTTCAAAGCCCCGCCCCAACATTTCAGTTTGGCAATATAGGCACACATACAAATGCATGCATGAACGTACATAAAGTATAGTTGAGTCCCCCCCCCCCTCCAAAAAAAAATTGCTGGCTATGCTACTGGCATACAAATTACAAATAAGTCCATGTAGCAGCCACAGAAGCCATAAAACTACAGAAAGCTGAATTCCATACCTGTGCCTTCATCTATGGCTGTCAGCATTTTTTCCTGCAGCCTCATGTTCAGCTGCCTCAGCTTCATGGCCTCCTGCTCCAACTCTTCGTTTTTGTTTCGCAGTTCCTCAATTTTTTTGCACTTTCTTTCCACAAGGCCTTCAAGTCTCTGTACCTTGTACTTCAGCTCAGTGACTAGGCCACCCCTATCGTCATATGTTGGCCTCTTTTTCTGCTTCTTTAAAGCAGCTTCTTCCCTTTGCTGGATGTCGTCAGTTTTTTTTTTTAACATGTCCAATAGCTCCTGCTTTGGGCCAGAGGGCTTTTTTGCAGGACGCTGCACACAAAACCAAAAAACGTATTATGAGGCTGTTTAAAGTCATACAATGCATAAGCAAGGATACAGCACTACGTAAACAAGTACCTCTGGCTCGACATCATCGTCTTCATCTTCGCCGTCAGGCGAATATGCCATTCTTTCAAATCTAAGCCTCTGCCGGCCTCTTCCCTCCGCCTCCAGGTCTTCTTCTGATTCTGGAAAATATTAAAGGAATACACATTGAAAAATCTTAAAAGAAAACAATTTCATTATGAGCCATGGATGTGCGACTAGGCTGCACTGCAAGTACAAAAGGAAACACAGAACAGTGGCAACAGATTTAGTGGGAAAGAATATTATGCTGAGTGTATGCTTAAATAAGCCTTCCATTTATATGAAAGGATCCTTAGAATTTTCAGTAGTCCTTGCATCAATCATAAAAAGTGCATGCTCTACATGCAATAAGCCTCAAACAGAAGCAGGGAGAATAAATATATTTGTGCGTAGTATCACAGCAACCATGAAACATTTTCATGTGCTCATTAACTGTCTTTGTGTATATGCATATTGTGTTAAGAGGGAACAAATACACTTCATATATATATATATGCTTAAATCCAGATTTTCTTTTCGTTTTTCTTTTTCATTTGGGAAGGGGGGGGGGGACCTCACTGGTGGGCATATTAATCAATATCATGACTACTGCATGAACACTCGCGATCAATAATTATTTTATTTGACCTACGTAACAGTGCTCTAAGGGCATGAAGTCAGCTGCGAGGGACTCGAGTTCGCCACGTGCGGCACGTGGCGAACACGTGCCGTACGCTGGAAGCTGCGCAGACAAACGTCAAAAGTGAGGGAGGAGAGGGGTATGATCTGGATCAGTGCATACATTTCAAGGGCAATTATCGAGTTGTGCTGTACTGCATGGAATTATAGCACGACTCGGAAAATGGAAAGAAAGGCGATCCCTTAAACATGCATCTCGCCTAGCAACAAGTTTTATTGAAGAAGAGATTGGGCGCAAAAGACAGTTGAGCATGTATGGTAATTTACTATTATACTACACTAGCTTCTTTAGGTGTATTTGGAAATTACGGAAGTTGCAAGAATATATTTAAATTACGCTCATTTCAAGACAAAAGTATGTGTCATTGTTCAGACCGACCGCACGCATCGGATAGCGTCCACAACGATAGGCATATGCGCACCGCGGAACACAAGAAATGCACTTGACAAGGCAAAATAAATGTGTGCTCAAACGAACAGCTTACCTCCCAGAGCTAGAATCCGAGCCCGGTAAAAGTCCGAGGTCCCGTCCGGATCGGTCCATTTCACCGAATAAAAGAACTTCGATTTGAAATCCTTCGCGTTCTCGGGATGGAAGTTTTCTATGTCTCGAATGTCCACAACCGCAAGTTTTCGATCATCCTCATACCGCACTTTTGCGTGCGTGATCATTCTTGCGCTACTGTACACACGTGAAAGAGAAAAAGGTAACGCAGCCGACAGATCCAGGATCGTAGTACAACTTCTAGAACACTGCGATCGTAGGCAAATCTAGCATGTCTGCAGCGACATGTGCGCGATGCACGCAGGTGCACGTGCGGAATGTTAAAAGTTCACGAGCCGCGTGCTCGTACTTGACAGATGCATGTTTGCATGTAAAATCATCGTGCTGCCTGACGCATGTGACCTGTATATTAATATGTCTAATTTATTTAGTTTTTTATGAGTATATAGTGGTTTACCGGGTATACAGGTATTACTAATAAATGAAATACTGAAATACGAAACTGGACACCTTTCGTCATGCTGAACCAGCAGTGCCAGCCAGGTTGTGTTATTCGCTGAGCAACAATCTGAGGATCATCTACACGTGCAACAACAAATCGCCTGTTGGAGCATGTTAATGCGATCATAATGGATCAACTTCCAAAGAGAAAGAAAAGAGGCCCATATAAACGATACATCAACCATGGATCGGACTTCGTGCTACCGAGAAGTACTAAGAGGGCTTGCCAACACAATGTAAGTTTACCTTCCTTTTTGTTCTATCGCCTTCAATACGCATGCGCTTGTGTTCAAAGACTCACAGAGGACTGCATGTTTTGGTTCGCATAGCTAAAAAGCCTAGCGTATTAACAACGGCTTGTGCGGGCGAACAACCTGCGTTTGTCTGCACATGTAGTTGTCGAAGGTCAACGTAAATATCAGCGGCAGATATCGCTCGGCGGTCATACCGAACTACGCTGTAACATACTGTTTAGTGAACAATGAAGACTTGTATTTCTGCGAAATTTCAGTACAAATAAAGCGGTTGTGAACGGCAGCCGTTATTTAAGCAGATCACTGCAACTAAGTTAAACATAGACTTAACAATGTTCAGCACATCAGCAGAAAATCTGTACTTGTGCATTGAAAGCACTTGTCGCTGTTCAGTACATTGCATCTGTTAGAACATTTAAAGCGGACAACGTTTATGTATGAATTCACAGCTTGCGTGAAATTGTTACGATGTTCTCAGGAGTTTTGCAACTATACTGCCTACAGGCTAGTTATATTTCACAGTAGTGCATAATTCAACTATTTTGTCCGCTTTGGATGTATTATTAGGTGTAGTTTGCAAAATTGTGATATCTCTTTTCATTGCTGAGGTAGAGTCATTGCGTTCGTTTTTTGTTTTTTTTTTCAACAAAAAGTAAACCCAATTAGAACTGAAGCTGTCATTCTCAAAAACAAAAAGCGTCCTCTATTATGATATATTTAAATAGCAGCTCTCAAAGTAAAGCGTCCTCTTAAGGCATGCACATGTCTAAGATCCTTTTTTGCATTCAGGAAGTGCCTACGGACACAACCTCATCTGATGATGAAGCAGTCTCCAACAATGCAGCGCCCGGACTAAGCCAAGCAGCAGGTCAAGCTTCAGTCTTGTCAGATATAAACAGCGTACTTCAAACTGATACGTTGAGTAGTCAGGATGAACAGGTGAGGTAGTATGTTTCAAATGTTAAGTGTATTTTATTAATAAACTGTTTTGTCACAGGAAACTTCAAACGACGCTTGTGGTGCAGCGGCCTCCAGCATGGCATCTGCTGCGGTCAGTCGCAATACTTCAGAACTGCAAGCAACCAATGATGGGCCACAGCATGCCATCCCGATGATTTCCCACGACACATTGCTAAATGATGAAGAGGTACACACACATACCTATATTTATATGTGTATGTATATGTATGACCAAACTGTTTACACCAAAGGGGTTGTTCGGACTAGTGAGTAATCTGCAATGGCATCACACAGACATGGCAGCACTTGTGCCTGTTGTGTCTCCATGTGTGGTGTCGTTGTAGATCTTGCACTAAAAAATCGAACAAGGCTTTGCCACAAATTAGGGTGGTGCTGATCTCTGTCTAGTTCCCTTTTCTCTTGGTTTCATTGTTTTTGTCTTTCTTTTTTTTATTTTTTTGCAGCTTTCCATGTCTGATGATGATGGTTCAGAGCAACATGATCCTGGAGAGCTGGCTTCAGAAGATGACATGGTAGGTCCATCAGAAATTGCAAAATTTACACAAACATGGTTGACGTCATTAACTGTTAGGGGCCCAGTTAACATGTTTGGGCATTGCAAATACTGAAGCTCAGTGTAGCTAACACATTTATTTTTGCTAGATATTAAATGTCTGCCGTAAAATCCCACCAGTGCTTTTGAGAACAAGCACTAAGTAATGTAATCAAAATTGTACAAGGCACGAGAACTTCCTGAAAGGTACTGCATCTCTTATTACTTGCTTTAGGACATAGGGGCTGCTTGGTTATAGCAGTGTAGCCTCTGGTTGCTGATTGCAGAGTGTATTTGCAGGCTATTTTTAATTTTCAGAAACCTCATTCACATTGCCTCTTAACCGATTTCAAATTTTTGAATCGCATGCTGCAAAAATTTTTAGAATCAGTTGAGTAAGTGCGGAGTTGAAGTTATTTGTCGTATGCTTCAAGCGCTTTCTCTCTCCTTTCGTGCCAGCAAGCACACTGAAAGCTACGGAGGGAGGGGAATGACAGGGGGCAAAAAGATGCGACCCTTCGTCAGCATGGCTCATGATCTTGAGCACCTTCTTGTTTTTCTTCGAACACGCGGCTTAATTTCAGCATGATCGCGAGTGCGCTTGGGGGTACGTGGCAGCATCCCGCAGCGGCCACAGTAACTATGCAGCAAATCAGCCAATCGCTGTGGATGTGGGTATATGGTGCAAAAATTTGGGTATATGGCATCAGTTGTAGAGAGAAGGGGGATCAATTTCTAGCTGACTGAGAATTAATTGTAAATTCTAGACCATGTGCCGCACTATAATGTTTGTCTCGGTAGCCTGGACTACTGATCGGCAGCATTTTCTGATTATACTAAAATAAGCGTTGCAGGGCCCCTTTAAAGCTGAAAACTAAGCACAGCAACTGTTTTCCATTTAGAATAAACGCTTTAGCACAAGTTTACTGCTTCATGCTTGTCAAATTTTCTTTAGTAACATATTGATTTGGTTGGTCCATACAGTAGGTTACAAAATCATTTATTTAATATTACCTGCTTAGTGTTCAGTTAAGACATGCCTAATAGCTCTGGCTATCTGGCTCCTTTTGGGGTCTTAATTTATTGTCCTGCTTTATAGTCTAACTTCGACCGTAAATGTTGATGGCTGGGCACCTGCTCCATTTTTAGTGACTATTTCTTTTCTCCTTTCCGCAGCAAATGCCTAACAGTCCCACAGCGCCTGGTCATGGTGGCAAGTCGCTTTTTGGAGAGTTATTTACCGATGTTGTGACTGAAAGAGTGGTTCTGTCTAGAGGCGATATTCTCCTCATGGTGCTGAAGCACGCTGTCAAAAATAATTCATCATTTGCAGGGCTGACCAGCATCTTAGACCTTATCAACAGAATTTTCGAACGACCAATATTGCCTCATTCACGTTACCAGCTCTCCAAACTTTTGAGCAAAACAGGCACAACAATGACATATTATTGTTTTTGCCCCAAATGCTTCACACGCATAGAAAATGCTGAAACAAATGCCTCTTTTCACTGCACAAAGTGCGGACACAAAACTAGTGTTTCTAGTTTATCTGATATGCCTTTTTTTGTGACTCTTGATGTGGAATCGCAGTTGCAAAGATTGTTGAAAGACTGTACACTTCTTGACTTAACAAAGCCACTTAACCATGATGGCTCATTGGGTGATCTGTATGATGGCGAAATGTACCGCAATTTTGCAGCTGCAACACAGCAGTGTGGTCCCAGAATCAGCTTCACATTAAATGCTGATGGCACACCGCTTTTCAAGTCAAGTGGCACGTCCATTTGGCCTATTCAGCTAATTGTAAATGAGGTTCCGGCTGAGCAGAGGATGTCAAAACTTGTGCTTGCAGCATTGTGGTTCTGGAAGGAGAAGCCACACATGGAGCTTTTTCAGAGCACATTTGTTAAGCAAATGAGCCAGCTTAGCGAAAGTGGCTTTGTCTTGGAGCAAAAGGGGCAACTTCAGACATTTAAAGCTTATTGCATTTGTTGTGCGGTTGACTCGGTTGCCAGGGCACCTATGCAAGGTGTCACTCAATTTAATGGTTATTTTGGGTGTAACTGGTGTTTACAGAAAGGTGAACGAGCTGGTGGTTCAACAAAGTACCCTGTTCAGCCAGTTAACCCCACTGAGCGTACAGAGAGCCAGATGGTTGAAGACATGACAACTGCAGTTAGGCAAGGAGTGACCGTTCATGGTGTAAAAACGGCATCTCCATTGATCAGCCTGCCTTATTTTCACATTGTAGCAGGATTTGTTCCTGATTACATGCATTGTATTTTACTTGGAGTAGGACGACAATTCTTAGATTTATGGTTTGAGTCTTCTGGTTGTGCTTACTCTCTAAGCCGCAAGCAACACACAATCGATGAGAGGCTTATGGCTATCAGGCCACCAAAGGATGTGAAAAGATTGCCAAGACCAACGAAGGAGCGGAAATGGTGGAAGGCGAAAGAGCTGGAAAATTGGATATTGTACTACAGCATTCCAGTACTTGATGGCATTCTTGACAGAAGATACCTTCAGCACTGGGCATGCATGGTTGAAGCTTTGCATATTATGCTGCAGTGCAGTATAGAAACTTCTGAGCTGACTAGAGCTGAGAAACTCTTGTTAGAATTTCATGTGCGTTCAGAAATGCATTTTGGAAAAGCTTTTATGACGTATAATATGCACCAGTTGACGCATATTGTAAAGAGTATTCGTGACTGGGGACCCCTGTGGGCACACTCTGCGTTTCCATTTGAATCGGGAAATGGGAGCCTCAAGGAAGCTATCAAAGCTGCAAATGGGATTCCCCATCAGCTGTGCAGAGTTCTGCAAATTGAAAATACTGTGATGGAACTGCAGGATCTGGCTGTCAGCCCTAGCGTGGTGCAGTACTGCAATTCTTTTGATGCCAAAGTCACACACAAAAGCAAAAGCAGCAGTGATGGCACCCGTTTCTTTGGAAGTGGTATTCCTATTCCACCAGCCTGTTCATTGCCTGAGCAAGAAATCCCACCACCTTCTGTACAGTACAGAAGAATGATGGTAAATGGTTCAATCCTGACAGACTGCTCATACGCGTCAAAGAAGAAGACTAATAGTTCAGTTATTCAACTCTTGGATGGGTCATTTGCCATTATTGAAAAGATCATTTTGAGTGGTGATAACACATCCATATGTGTCCGGAAACTTCGGTGCCGACCAGTAAATTATGACTTGGTGACTGTAAACCATGTGCAAAAAGTGCTATTCAAAGAGTCGCCGGCAGTAATTATTCAGCCTCTAGAAATAAGAAGTGTTAGTGTATTAATCAATTTGGAAAATGTTTCATACGTATGTGCACCTCCCAGCACCCTTTCTCTGTAGTCTTCTTGTTCGACAGTTCTATGTTCCCTAGATGCTCCTGACACAGGTCTGATAGTAGAATGGCCTAGAAAGTATGCACATAATTTTAAATAAGTAAACAAATGCAAAAATTAAACCGTAACCCGACTGAGCAGCACTCCTTCGTGTGCACTGGGTGGGAGGGCGTGTGAAACATGCAGTCAGTCCTGTACGGAGGACAAAAAAAATTACACCATCTCCCGCTAAAGGGGACCATGAGGCGATGCGAAGCCAGAGCACTTGCATGATCGCGTTCCGTTGGCATTCATTGGGCATGTTACCGACCTTGGATCGTTATTAACGTTGTAGGCGAAGGTGAAACGGTTAACGAATGTCATTATTGAGCACCGTCTAGTACTTGAGGTATGCACTTTGCTTTGATGAGGATGGCTTTGTGGTCGCTGAAGTGAACCGTGAGGGGATCTTGGTGCAGTGGGTGGATCTTGAAATTGGTGAAGACATGATCAATGCATGTGCCATGAATGGTAGTTCGCTGCCCTTCGCTTCTCAGCTTTGTCTTGAGTGGACGCAATTGGGCTGATGCTGACGCGTGCTTGCGTCAGCCCACTCACTGATGGGACTGTTGCTTCCATCATGCTTCATCGGAAGCACCAATGGAGTCAAGCGGAGTCAACCAAAGCAAGCGCTGCGCTGAACACGCGCTGCGCTCTAACCGCTTAGAGGAGGAGAGTAGCGCATGCACCGTGAAAGCAGAAGCGCAAGCAGGTGCTGGTAGAGAAGTGGAGAGAGTAACGCGCAGCTGTCGGAGAGAGGGAAGGAGGAGAGGTGCGCATGCATAGTGTGAGTGCAGACTACCACGGCGCGTGCGGATCACCACGCCACGTTACATACCCCTGAGCAAGAGATGCGTCGCATTTAAATGGTGAAGAGCTGGCAGATGCTGCCGATTTATGGGCCTTCAGTGTCTGTGTGTCGATATCTTAGGACTTATGTCTTTGGAACTGTCAGGATAAGCAGATGCAATTTCGATTAATTCAACATCCATAAATCACCATTTGCATTTGACCCGCCGCCACATGAGTCAGTTGTTTGAGAATGCTGGTAATCCAAAGCAGCACATCTCGCTGCAACATGAAAATCAAGGGTAGCCCCAACCACTGATTTTAGCGAGCTATTTTAGGTGTTTTAGCCCTTTTTGAGGAAGCAGTTGATATAATCACTAAGAGATTATGGAACACTGCTTTCCTCATTCGCTCATTTTCTTTGGAAGAGTGCTGGTGATAGTGCAAAGCAACAACTGGTGCATTTGTTCATCACATAAGGAGGTACAGTGACTGCTCATTGTTCTCTTGATATATAATGAAAGCCATGCCTTTGTGGCATCCAAAAATGCGAAATACCAGCAGTACAAGCTGGGTTTTGTGCACGTGAGCACTATTGCAGCTCTAATCACACTGGTGTGACCGTACATTGAAACTTGCATTACTTGGAAAATCATCGCGAACATGACATCTCACAAGATGGAAGACACAGTATGAGCACAGTCTAACAATTGAAGTTTATTGAAACAAAAACGAACGCATGTAAAACAAAAACCATGCATGTGCAGGAACTTCCGGTCACGTGAAAGAAATTTCTAACCAGCAAACTTCATGGGGATCCATTGACCTCTTAAAATTGCAAAGTTGCCTAGATGCAAACACCTCGTGCCCAGTGTGTACTTGTGCAGTGCGTATCAATCATTCAGTCTTGTCAGAGTGGCATATGTCATTCAAGTTGCTGTGCCTTGTGAAATTTTATGTGCACTGTAAATTTGTCATTTAATTTCAAATGCAGCTATGTATAAATTTTGTGCATTTGTGTATGATTTTTTACATATGTACATATATTGCATGCATGTTATTTTTGTGTTTTGTTTGTGTGTCCTTATGCCTGGACTTGCTGTATTTTTGCCCATTTTAATAAACATATTGCTGTGGAACGCCATGAACTTCTCTGAAATGCTTGGTTGTCTTCTGTTATGCAAACAGCAGTAAGATTATGCTGCTGTGCTTTCATTAATTTCAAGAACACTACTGTGCAGAAAGAGGTTGCGTAGTGTATCTATTAAAATATGTCCAGACTAATCTCAAATGCTTGCACTGCTGCCATTAGTGGCATGCATTTCTCATACATTTTTCAGGAGTTGAGTCCTCTTCCAGTGAACCTGCTTCATTTTGCACTAGGAAATGGTATTTCTTCTAAATTTCGAAATATATGTTAAATGCGAGTCATTTTAGTGAACCAAAGGCACTTTGACTGTTTCTATCTATCTAGCCGCTTACGTCTGTGTTCTCGTGGTTGTCTCTTGGTATATATCAAAATCGGCACAGGAGCACTTCAATGTATGATGAACACAATCTGCAGGCCATGACTTAACGCGACTTCCCTGTGGCATGCATCATGAAATCCTTTCCACCAGTCGTGTGGCACATACCCATGGTATGCGGTTAAGTGCTATAAGTGGTTCATAGTCTATATCATCCCAGACTTTGGAAATCTTAACGAACAGCGTGAATGAGCCCGTTTCATTGATAGGTGAATTATCCAGATGGCATCGAAGAACAAAAATCATGGCTCTAGCCGGAATCAAACACTGGCATTCTGCATGGCAGTTTCCACAGAGTCGCTGCTTCAAACTGCTTTGGAAAAATACCCAGTACAATCCTTCTGTCAGGACAAATCTAATTGTGGTTGCAGAGTTGCCTATCCTATTTATTATATCACTGTGATTAATTTTACATATGTGCACTTATAACTGCTAGCTATATTCAAGCGTTGCACTTGTCTGTAGATATGCACATCATTGCTCCATAGTGTGCACTTCGTGGCGATGAAACTGACATGTAAGTTGCAATGTGAGCACCAAAGTTATGTCGGGCCATAAGCTACCCTTCAGGCGCCAGTGTACTCGACATGCCTGGTAAGTCCACGATATGCGCAGAGCTACTAATTCACACAAAGACATCGATCCACCTCATAACGCTTAAGGCTCAAAGCAGAAAATCCGGCATTGGCTGACGCATGCTTACTGCTTCACACGACTAATTCCCACAATGCGTGGGACCTGCCAGATTTTTACACTCCATTTGCACTACACCCTTTGTGCACTAACAGGAATCGTTAATCTCATATCCATGTGAGTGAGCATTGCTATGTCTACACAAAATACTCAAGAAAATAAATAATTAAAACAAGCGATGAGGCTTGCTTGTAGCAATGGGCCTATTTTCGTCCAGGCATTTGCTCTGCAGGAGACTGAAGGTACAGCTTCTACGAGCACAGCTGTAGGTCACACAAACCAGCAGAGCTAGCCGCATTTTTAATTGCACCATATTCAAAACGCTGTTAATGCTATTACTGTCCCACTGTTTTAAGTTAGGATGTACCTTATAATAAATACCACAAATCTAGAAAAAAAAGTAGCTTGTAAGGAACATAAATGGCCTAAAACTGCAACTTGGGGCACAGCCTGATGAAGGTTTCAATTCAGAATGTGCATACATGGCACAATTGAATGGAATAGATAAAAATTATTATGACGACTCATTGAGCCTGGAATTCTGCCCCGACCTATAGCGATTTAAGTTGCCATTTTAATAACAAATGCCAAGTTTTATATATATCAAACAATTTTAATCGGAAGAAAAACGTCCAATAGGTCTACCCAATTGGAGTTGTACAACCAATTGGACCAACAAGCATTCCAATTGGGAGGCCAATTGGAATGCTCTGTTCCAATTGTTTTCCAATTGGAATGTGTGCAACCAATTGGACCAACAAGCATTCCAATTGGGAGACCAAATGGCAAAAAGTGGACCAACTGGAATGACCAATTGGAACTGTGAGGTCCAATTGGTCTTTCCTATTGGAGTGCGGCATTCCAGTTGGTTTCCAATTAATCCCATTTGGGACCAATTGCTAGAAACTGGTATGACCAATTGGACCCATTAACTTTTTTTGACTGGGTACAGGCTTGAGACATGCGCAGATTGTTTGCAAATGAATTTTAAAGATTGTCTGCAAACGCCCTCCTGGCTTCCCACAATTATTGGCAACATTGCGTCTGTGACGTCAGTGTTGGCAAGGCGGTGGAAGTGACGCAGCCGAGGGCACCGCTAACTTCGGCGCTTAGGCCGCTACAGCGAGCGTCTGCTGTGCACAAGGCGACAGACAGCGTTGGTTTGGCCGGCGCTTCGCTGGTCGTCCCGGCTGTCACAGTTTTCATACTCCGCGCCGGCGTGACCGGCATGCCTTGCACGACTTCCGGTTCGTTCGTAACAACGTCTACGTCATGCGTAGACAGTACACTCGGTCGGGTTTCGGTTTCGGTGTTGCGCTTTCTTGCTTATTTAAAATTATTCTCCAATTTGCCGAGTATTTCTGCTATCGGGCCCGTAACAGGAGCGTCTCAGGAACATAAAAGCACCATTACTTTGACATGGCCAAAAAATCGCCGGAGTTGGCCTTTAAGGTTAAAAAGCACATATAGTTGTGATGAATTAGCAGTGCAGTCTACACTGAGCCATAGGGGTATGTTATATGTTGTGCTTACTGGTTTGCGTGTACCGCTAGCTATCTCCTTAATATTGGCATAAAGGGAAAGTAAAAATATGCACGTTCACCTGCTTTTTTAAGGTGCAAGCCTTTATGTCTCATGTGGAGGCTGCACCGACAAAATGGCGGCAGAAAACACGGTACAAAAATATGGCACAGATAGAGAAAATAATGGTACTAGAAAAAAACAAAAACTGGCAAACTCAAAATGTCCTGAAGTAGAACTGCTGCAACCAAAGCCGTGTCTGAGAACACAAGGTGCCCAACCAAATGGGGACAGTCGGGGTGGCTGGCGACGTGTCGTATGATGCGCCGTCGCTCCTAACTCATTTCTTGTTCACTTGGTATGAACAAAAATTGGCATAGAAAGGTAAGAATGTATGACTGATTGAATGTTAACTTTTACAGCCTATGCCAAATTACATTCGCTATGATTTTGGAATCCCTAGGTAAAACACATCCACACGAATTCTTTGCTTATTATGCAGTAAAAGGAATTGATGCTGAGAAGTGGTGCATGCACCACGTTTAAAAGGCATTTCGCACATGCACTCTGTCATGGCAGAACTTGGCGCAAATAACACCAGAAGCTGTCGGCCACTGTTTGCAACATGTGTTGTGTATAAGACTCCATCGGCAACAAATATGATAAAAAATATTTCATCGCCTTTTCCCTGTTGCCATTGCATGATTAGACACTCTGAATTGTAAGCTGAATTGTAAGCTTTCCATTGCAATAAAAAAACAAGTACGTTATAATTTGGTTGCCTGTCCATTTAAGGTATAGATAAGAACTCCTAGAAATTTTAAAAACAGAAATACAGCATCTCTAGGAAGTAATTAGGCCCTTCGAATCCACAGAACTCTTAAGAAAGGGTAAGTGGCCATTGTATAGCTGGTAAAATCACTTTCCTAGAGCGAAGTAGCCAGCTGCACTACATAAGCTCTCATGTTGAGTGCTTATAATCTACCAGCAGGGATGAAATTTGTCATACTTTTACACAAGCTTTCTGTTTATTTTGGTGTATTTAACATTTTGAAGCATTCGTAAGATATTAACAAAATATTCAGTTTTACACATAATGCTTATTGAATCGAATACGACAGTATTCAATTTGATGTGTTATATCATTGAATATTTGCACACCCATAGAATATTTGCAGTGTCGGAATTTTCCTGGTGCGTATAATTCTCCATGTTGGCTTTACTTGTTTCCTAGAGAAAGCTTTTGTTCCATGATTTGGAATAGAAGAGCGAAAACTCGTCGATGTGCTACATCGACAAGCTTTCACTCTTTTATTTCAAAACATGTTTCACCAACTAGCCCAACAGTTCACGCTTCTGTGCCATGATCATAAAACTATTTTAACCAAGCCTTCATAGAGAGTGTTGTACTACATTTGCTTATTGCAAAGCAACTGTATGGTTCACATATATTCATGTTCGACAAGCACAGTTGTGTAGCTAGGTGAATAATATAATGACCCATCTGGCCTATGACCAATGGGAGGGTGGAAGAGGGGGGGGGGGGAGTTCTTAGGAGTGTACTTACAGGCTGTTAAGAGTGGACAGGCAAATCTGTCTTATTGTTGCATGAGTGGCAGAGCATGTCAGTTGAGAATAAATATGAGGTAAGGATTCGAGGCACGGGTGGTGAGAGAATGGCATGTGAACTGTTGGAAGCATTTCATGATGGGGAAGGAGTGATGTGTGTATTAGTGATCCATCTGTTGAAACTCGGAAAGGCAGAAAAGTTTCTTGAGCATTCTCTTGTGATGGTTGTTAATGTTAAATGGCTGTGACGTTGCACCTTGCCCTACTGCGCATGTGTCTGTTCCCTTACATATTTGCTGGCAAAGCCACAAATAAAGATAGATGGAAGTTAACACATATCCTGTGTTTCTTGTGAGTGGTCACTTCTGCATTTTATTACCTCCCTGAAGATATGCACGTACATCTTGCCGAGTTATAAGCTTTGTTGAACTATTTATTGTATGTGGCATCGTTGACACAAGATGACAACAGGGCATATGCTAAAGCTCCTGTAAGATCACAGGCCGAAGGTAACAAGCAGCTTACCTTTGTTAGCACAAAAAGCGCTGACATTTAGGATATCACTGTTCGCATATGTTGTAAGTGCTTCAGTGGAGTCTTGTGAGATTAAAATGTGGTGCTCCCACAAAGATTTCTTTCTTTTTGTACTGTCACCAACCTGGAAAACTATGTAGACGATAGGTAAAAGAGATCAGGGTTAGGCAGAATGATGTGATGCCTGACACTGCAAATGAATGCAAGAGTACTTAATTACCATTGTATTGCAAGTGGAATATTATATTCAATATGAACCTCAGCTTGCTTTGCCATGGTGTTCCTGTGGTTGTACACCTTCTTACCACCGTGGCAGGATTGCG
Source organism: Rhipicephalus sanguineus (assembly GCF_013339695.2). NCBI lineage: Eukaryota > Metazoa > Arthropoda > Arachnida > Ixodida > Ixodidae > Rhipicephalus > Rhipicephalus sanguineus. The sequence goes on along the minus strand of NC_051181.1, from coordinate 18,291,692 downwards.
AGAACTAACGTCTCTGTCAAAATCTTGTGCAGGTGTGTGACACAAGCAGTCACTGTTTACAACTTCAAGGTACCTCTTACCACATGTGGCAGTATTGCCAGAACCAACGTCTGTGTCAAATTCTTGTGCAAGTGTGCAAGGGACAAAACAGAAGTGTTCACTGTTTACATCTTTAAAGTCCTAAACAAGCACACCAGACCATGAATGTACAGTGTCTGACAGCTCCAGTGGAATACACATCACGATGGCTGGAGCCATCCCTGTGTGGCACCAGCTAGCCTGTGACAAGCTGCATACTTTTGCTTGCGATAACTGTGTGGGAACAAAAAAGGGACTCCGCACAAGGAAAGGCTTTTAGGCAATCTTAACGGCTTGCGGTGAGGGAATTCTGAAAAGGTCTGATGTGCCATCTTGCAATAAAGAAGCAACTTTTATACCTAGTCTGTCTTGTGTTAGTAGGAGTCTGATAAACGTAGACAGTACAAGTTCGTGGCTAGGGTAGGATGATGGTGAGGAGATGCCCTCTTGAAACGTTAACCGGCACCCCCCTCCCATCCCCTTCTTGGTGCACCGGAAGCTTTGCCCTATAGGTATTAGTTCCTTCAGTGGGTGCTCCTGAACGGCTTGTGATTGAGCTTGCTCTTACTACCTGCTTTACCCAAGTACCAATTCTGGTGTTGGATTTTTCTTGCTCCGTAGCAATTTTGAATAGAAAAAGAGGCTTCAAACATTACGCAAACAAACAGAGCGTTACATGATTACCATGGATATTCTGCACACAGACCTCCCCTATACAATTCACTAAAGAGTCCCAAATCATATGCCTGATTAAAGTGTAAGAAAGCATGTAGTTTCTTGATGTTATTTTTTTTAAACAGTACAATAACTTTGCAAAAACCAGAGTGTCATCAGTGGTGCTTGATATACAGTGCATGAAGCCAGTGAATATAAACTGCAATGATGCCACCAGAAGCATTAGCAAAAGTAAATTCACCCTCATATAAACCTCATTCTGCATTAGGACTGTCCAGGCATTATTAACAAAGTATATTCAATAATTTCATTACTTCTAATTGCCCCATTTGCATAATCCTATCTCATCCATACCATGCTGTGAATCCAATAATTATTGACCTACGAGGGGTATTACTAAAGTTGCCAGCTCATTTAAGGTACCTGCTAGCCCCAGTGCTAACCTCATTAAATTGGAGGCTTTAATAAGTACTGCGTTGTGTTAATTCCTTCAAGAAATTTTTAGCATCCCCTTCATAGCTATTTTTTAAAGATTTGATGATGCATCTCCCCATCTGATGACAGGCACTTGCCTAATTACCACCCCATCTTTCCAACAAGCAGCCCCTGTAAGATGCTTCAACGCATGCTATCATCGCAGGTCACCATAAGTTTCCTGAAACCACCTTGCTTTTAGTTCTGGCACCGCATGGCTTTCGTAAATCATTTTCTTGCAAAGCGCAACTTGCTTCCTTGACAAACTGCACCTATAATTTTTTACCATTCTTCAATAGCTATTTTTCTTGATTACTCGAAAGAACGCAATAATGTGAACCATAAGCTACTACTTTTCAGAGAAAATTAATGAAATATAGATGATCATCTCCTATACCTAGCCTGAGTATATACTTCGTTAATAATCATTTACATTTTGGAGCATATATATGTGATGGCACGAAATCTGGAGTACCACTGGAGTCTGTCATAGGCATTTCGCACTTTTTTAAAGGTGTCATGCAACAATTTTGAATTAATCCTGCAATAAATTAGAAGAATTACTGCCTTGCCAATCGCTTGTCACATTTTTTTTTCACAGAGTAAATTGATAAGGGCTCATTACAGAGGCTGGAGTTGGTGGTGATGCTGTCCGCCGCATCACCACTAATGAGACAGAGGACGGCGCGTGTATAATTAAGGCCCACACGCGCGCGCGCGTACTATGTGTGCTTCACCGCAATATACTCTGTGCACTTCACCGCATGACACAACTGTGTTGCGGCAATGTTGACTTTTAGAAAGACGTTTAGGTGTCGGGAATGTAAGCTAGACAATGCTCCTAACAATAAGATTTCTATTTTATTTCCGTTTTTATTTGTACACAACTACCTAAAGAGGCACTGCTTATAAAACCGATTGTCATAATCGGCGACAGCATATATGTTAAGCCACTCGACAATAACGCCGGGTGAACGCCGGTTCATATCCCGTCGCTTCCAGCTTGCGCATTCCATATCTGTCACGCGCAGTTACTCAAGACGAAGCTTAAATAAACGTGTTGGTCCAAGTAATTCGCCCAAATGACAGTCCAAGTGATAGCGATCGATCCTCGATCACGCAACACACGCACTTCTACCACACATCCACGCACGCCACAACACTAGTTGTGCATCAAAGAGACATTCACAAATCGCATAACACATGGCCTTTATTTCATGCTCGTACACCTCGTTATCATTGCTTATAGATTTGGCGGCCAACATTTCGGGAGATTGGCGTTACCTGCTAAGCACGGCGGAGAAGCTCCCTCCGCTCATAAGCGTCCACTGAACACGGTGATATCGTAGAACTGGCAGAACTAACAAAACGGCAACGACATGCAGATGAATCGCTTTCTACAACACTCTTACACAATGCGACCACGGGCAGAGGCGGTTCTCGCTAGTGCACACAGCTCACTGTCAAAATCTACACCAACAACCAGCACGGAGAACAAACTACCATAGAGTTTCTCACAGTTAGTGGGAAACTCTATGGTTACCGTACCAACCGTACCCCGTAAACCGCCTAAAAAGTATTTCTAGCCCAGCGATTCAGCGATTCTGCCGCCACCTACTTATACACTTCAAGCCAAGTCAAGCCGGTTTTAAGCGGCTATATGGGTGCGCCGAACGCTTTTGCCACATTTTGTCTCGTATGCCCAGGGCGACCGAACGCCGGCCTCTACGGCGGCTACCGTATCGGCGCGCCGGATCAGATGCGTCACTGCGTTGTATTGACGAACAGAGATTCCGGATTTTTTAATACGCAGCAAAGATGTTACACGTGTTACGCGTCCTCAATGCCGACATGTTTTGTGCCGGGCTGTACAGCGGCAATAGGACAAACAAATGACCCTGCCAGACAAATCATAAATTAATGAACGATTGTGCTGTAGAAGTGCTGCTTGCTGGGTCAGTTCATACTAAACTTCAGAAAACACGCGAAAACAGATGCAAACATTAAGTTAGGGCAAATATGGTGTTTTATCTTTTTTTCTTTGTACTTTGCTGAGAGCATGGTGCATGTGTGTTGCTGTTTTGGTTGTTTCAGGCCATTGTGGTTTTAAGTTTAGCGTGGTGTTGTGATTCCTTCCTTCGTGTGTGCGTCTTTTTTCGCTGGTTTTCGAAAGAATCAATAATGAGCAATTCATGAAAGCCGGGATAGAAATGCCTCAGTTTTCCTGAAAATCTTCACAGTAATGCTTTAAAGAGAATAAGAGTGCACGAAAGTTTCAAAAGTATTTTAATAAATGATTAAATTATACGCAACATTCGGCGCTTAAGTGCGAATTACGTCATGTGAGCCGAGGACAGAATCGATATGTTAAGGCCATTCTAGATCTCAGGTGGTCGCGGCCGTTTGGAATTATATCCGTGAAAATACGGCGTCGCTATATAGGCCTCTCCCAGGAGTACGCTCGTGATCACAAAATGCTTGCTGCTGTACAGTTTTCGTCGCCGTTATTTTACACATACACACACTGCTGCTATCCGAGTGCACGCTTCATATATCAGTTACAGACAGTTTGCTGAATAATGTGAACGAAGTGGTGCGACACCTTGAGCAGCAGAATTGCAGGGACTTTAGCGGTATACCTTTCTTATACCAGCGAAGGCTTCGTGCAGTTCGATGTATTTATCATCCAACGCTGGACAGCTTCTGCGCGCTCCGGGCATCTGTGGTGGGGCTATGCGTAGTACGTACCTTCTTTGTATATAAACGCTTATGCATGCATGTTATTCACTGGTATACATGCTAAAACGCTACTCACGTGTCCTTTATTTTGTGTAAACATCGATGCAGTCGCAATAAAATAATTTATTGCAGCAAGTTTGTGTGATCAGCGTTGTCATTTCGCTCAGCCTGTATGCGGCAGCACTACCCTACTAAAGTTGCTAAAGTAGGTATGTAAGATACTTGTGAGTACCTAATGAGTAAGTGACTGCTGTGTACATTATGGATACGAGAGAAATTCAGGGAGGGTGGAGAGGGGGCTGCCCGAGCGAGCGGGGTCAACGGCGACGCAGAAGCAGACGACGATGGCATCGTCTGCTATGCGGAACGCCAGGCGCCATATCAAACCGCCCTTGTGCGTTTGAAACATATTTCATTTATACACAGCTATAAAATCTACAAACAATATTCGTAGTTCTTAAAACTAAATTGCATGTGAAAGATGCTAAAATCTTTTTCTGTTGAGAGCAAGATAACATTTTTAATTGTTTTTGCAACTACCGTTAGGCTCCAGACGGCGCTACCATCGTGTACGCAATGGATCCTCGCACATGTGCGCTAGTCAGGGCGACTGCTCGCGTTTTCGTACATTTGCGTCGTTTCCCCGACAGCGGCCGGCGTCATTATGGCAGCAAGGTATGGCTCGCCGCTTCGCAGCCTTAGCACACTCTATTTGTAGAATAAAAGAGAGCTCAACTAGTTCGTCGGTATTCGTGTCTGGGCATGCAAACACGCGTACACAAGAGACAAGTCGGGGCAGCACAACCGCGGACTAACAACTCACACAGAACCAGGCCAAATGATATCTGCATTTTGGCTACTTGTCGAAGTGTTTTGGGGGAGCATCCCATACATTTCGTAGTATATTCCAACTGTTCATGTGATGGGACCGACTAGTTCTGTACCCAAGTGCGCCGGGTGCTTGTGCTCGATCAGTACAGAAGCTCTTCTACACTTGTGTATGGAGTCTCTGGCTCAGCAGCTTCTGTCAGGTCTGCCAGCATTGTGGTTAATTGTGCCAATGTCACCCAAACGTATCGTCACTTTTTCTTCTTTTGTGGGAACGTTGGGAGCCTCATCAACTTGCCATGGCAAAAGGAAGCCCTGTAAGGGAGCTTTGTGTACACTCGCGATTCTATTCCTCTTGTCTTGTGTCGAGTTACTCTTTGAACTGTGGAGGAAGCAGCTGCTATTTATTCGGTTGCTAGAAGCGGATGGCTGGCACCTAATCCTGAGCATGGGCAGCAGGAGCTGGAAAGAGATGACCACTGGGTTTCAAAGAAGGGGAGTTGTTCACACAGAGCAAGCTAACGTATGCGCACAACCAGAGATGCACAAGCAGACAGTCTGACACCGTAACGAAGCCAGAGCCAATGAGGGCTCAATTAACGGAGCAAATTAGATGCCGATAATGGCCTGCCACTATATTCATTTCTTAGGTGGGACAGTAGTTTAATACATGCAAGGATTAGCACTGCTTGTTTGTGGCAGCCGCAACATATTGCTGGTTACTGGCAAACAAATTTGTATTTGGTACGAAAAGCACTCTAAGGGTACTTTTGAACAGTTCACAAGTCATGGCATAGCTACCGCAGCTCAAGTTCAATACAACCAAATTCAATAAACATTTAAGCCAAGGAAATCATAGGAGACATTATTTGTTGTTCTTTTAATTGTAGCGTAATAATGACAAATGTTTTGAAAAGAACTTAAGTGGACGAAAAAGCTCCATTTCTGTCAGTGGGATCCAAACCCACAACCTCCAGATTAGGCATGTGATGCTCTGCCAATTGAGCTGGGACGAAAGGCACTTCCTCGTCCACTTCGTTGGTGTGCGTGTAATGCCTGAGAGTTAGCTAGTGCCGCTGATAGCCAAGGCGGAAAGTGTGGAAGACACTTTCACCAGAGGTCGTCACGGGGCACATGATCCCTGCACTCTGTGGCAGTTGACCAATCAACCCTCGCATGCTACCTAAAGGCATTAGGTCTGCCGGGACGAGACCCTCACTATGGAAGGACGAAAGAAGGGGAAAAAATTCCCATTTTTTTCATTCTTAACTCAAGTTGGGTGTGACGGTTGCTGCAGCTTCTGCAAAAGTTTGTGCTGAAAGTTCGTCTTCGACAGAATCAAAAGTTAGTTCCATTATGCTGTCGAACGTACTGAAATGTAAGGAGCCTCTGTTAGACTCTGCTGGCATCAAGTGCTCGTTTTCAGTCTGCAAGTTTATTCCGACTCCAAGACATTGACGTGTTAGTGCTATCGAGATTTGCGGGCCTACTGTGAAAACTGCTTCTTTTCCTATGCGGTTTTGTTGCTCAAATCCATGAAGCACAGGCTTTAGGTTATCTCATGAGGCGTTAATAACTTTCCTGGCGTATTTGTATTTTTGCTGCCTGCCCCTAATTGTTGTGCTATTATAAGCACGAAGGTTTATCTATTAAATGTTTATTGCCCGTCTCATTGCATCACTACAAATATTTTGCAAGAGTGGCTTAAATGGAAATGTTAATACACTGCAGAGCACTATGATGGTCTGCGTAAGATAGTTTCCATGGGGCTTCGTGCTACAAACAGGTGGTTGTCTATTTTCTCTTTCTTAACCCTTCCGCAGAACTGATTTGCAAGCTCTAAAACTAAAGTGACTCAATTCTCTTGCTGTGGCTTCACTAAACTGAGCAGATTGGGGCCTATTTTGAGGCTTTGAATGCTGAAAAGTTCAGTCTCGTCTGTTCTGTAATGCTGTCAGCCTGTGTGTAACACTTGCAGGCGAGGCCCCAATGCGAGACCTTGGGCACGTACCGTGCATTGCGTCACTTTGACGAATTCTATGCGGGTGTGTTTGGGGATGCGTGGCCCTCAGTGCGCCTGGCGCTGCTGTGCCCCAACAAGCCGTGCGCCCTTCCCAATACCCTGGCACCCAATGTCGAGGACGTGGAAAAGCAGTTGCACTCGCTTGGTGCTCTAAGCCTGCGCAACCTGTGTGAACGCCGTGTGGCTGTGGCTGCTTCCACCAGGGATGATGACGCTGAACCTGCTACCAGGTGAGGCTTTACGATTCTTCCAACTAGGGTGCCTCGATGCCAGCACCGCTGCTTCCATGGTGAAGACACTTTTTGACCCACTCCGCACCGCCGTTTCTTCATGGGGAGCCTTATTGGTTCTGAGGTGTCAGGCGTAGTGCTGTGGCTAGTGCGGGGATGCCACTGCAAACGCGCTGGTTTTTAAGTTATTAGATCAGTTCTTTGACTGCTACGACAGGCTGCTGTGTGCCACTGTGTACTGGTAAACATGCAAAAAGCCAACAGATGTCTGACTTTCCTCGTAACTGCGAGCGACTAAAAAAAATGGGAGGCGCAAGTGAAACACATCGAAGATATGCCAGATTAGTTGTTGACGTGTGGCCTATGAGAGTGCATTTTTGATCGTGCTGTTGAACAAATTCACGTTCAAATTAAATACCTGTCTTGCTGTAGCTGCATAGCATAATCATTGTGTGAAGGTGCCATTACCAAGAAGCTGTAAAGGGCACAGGGTAGGCCCTATACCTCCCATGTGTTTTAAGGCAGCTTTCATTAAGCCCTATGTTCTCTGAATCTACCATATGTAAAGTGTTCGGGATTGTTTCATTTTATTCGTGGGTGTCTCTTCTTTCAATGGAGCTAAAATTACAATTGTATTTCGATTGCTGACATTTTTGCAATTCTTTAGCAAGGTAAGTAATTTTTGTCATTATACTTTGAACAAAGCTGCCAAAAAAATGAAAATATTCCGCATACATACACCACTCTAGTTCAGTAGTTTCATATTGATGTTTGGTTTAGTCTGGTAAAAACATCAGCTTTCTGTTTTTTTCAAGTTGTGTTCATAATGGGGCAAATGTAACAAAAAAAAATTGATTTCGAGATATTAAAAGTTAAAGAGGAAAAATTAGTTTATTTCATGTTTTGTTCAAAAACAAGTTGTTCTGTACAATTTAATTATAGCAACCTGCCATATAGTCACCACATGAATCAGCTTTTCACTTTTCTTGTTTTTTTGGTTCCCTGGCTTGTTTTGTCATATCTTCTGTCTCTCTATTGGCCAAATACTGTCGATGGCGGTCGATCTCACCCAGCCATATCATAGTGTTGCGCCTCGATGATATCATCCTTGAGAATGTTTATTCGGGGCATGCAGGCATTTTTAAAAGCTAGAACGCTTTCAAAGGTGGCAGCTCTGAGGGTTTCCATTCCAAGGAACACGATCCATTGTGTTCTCTATGAGGGCCGCGGTTCCTCCGCATTCTGTGCAGACACAATTACTCGCAGTCACGGTTTGTAGAAGCTCCACATCAATCAGTGTGTAGCCACGTCACTGTAGGTGCCTCTTCATCCTTGTGGCAACACTGAATGAGGACCAAGCTTACTTGCTGAAGTGCTTCCGGTCTCGTTTCTGTTAGTAGCTGAAGCGTGTCGATTTACAATCATTCTGCACTATCTAAACAGTTTCTTTGATTTGTCAACATGAGCATATCTTTTGCCGCCTTAATAAAATCAATAAAGGCGCATCTAAACAAAAAATAAATGCACAGAACTGCGTCTCCATGCACGTCTCACACACACAAAGCAAGTGGACTCGGTAAATGCCACGTGTATCCACAACCACTGCACCATGTGCCTTTAAGTAGTAGAAATAGTTTTTTAAAAACCTGCTAAGCTCAGAGGAACTACCAGTTTTGATTTTTAAAAGATGAACTTGAGGCAGAAGCTCAGGTTGTGCATGCTCTGAGAAAAGGGGGCTTGGCTGCTCGTCAGTTGTTCTCGAGAACCTGGTCCTCTTGGCTCAATCAAAACGCGGAAAAAAAAAAAAACAATTTTCGATTTTTAAAAATATTTTACCCTACCCTGTCTCCTTAACCCTTTGACATGCTATGTACACAATTGTGTACACTGCTTGTTTTTGCTATTTGTATTAACTAGGGGCTAAGGAAGAGTGAGATACAGTAAAACCTCGTTAATTCGAACTCGGTTATTTCGAAATCCCGCATAATTCGAAGGGTTTCTCTGGTCCCGTATTTCGCAATGTAAATCTGAGTGGGTAATTTGAAGCGGCAGTCAACGCCAGCCCGGTTAATTCGAAAACTTTGGGCACCATGTGCCAATTCCCGATACCGACTTCGCTGCAAATTCGCGGAAGCGACGGCCCTTAGGAGCCACAGGGCAATGCAGTGTAGCAATATTAATGGGTGACAGTTGAAGCAACCCAGCCTCGCTGCTGCTAGTGCAAAAAAAAAAGAAAACATGGTCTCGTGGTCAGCTAAAAACGTGCCTGCGGAAAAGAAGACGTGCTTCACTGCAACACAGCGGTGACACGCGGGCAGCATGTCGCATGCTTCTCGCAACGTCAGCACGTCATGATTTACCCATTCTTTTTGGGAAAAGAAAAGATAAAGGACGGTCTGACGGAATTCATGATGTATGCGAACCTCCGATTGGCGGTTGCTTTGGCAATTTCCACACTTGCACTGCCGGCGGAGTTCTTGCCTGTAACGCCTACTTCGAAAACTCAGTGAAAACTTCAGTGATCATGTTTTCCAGCCAAAACACATTGGGAATTCCGTCACACTGGCCATTATCATATTCTTTATTTGCCAAGGTCAAAATGGGAGCCGACATATGGATACACGGGATAGGTTTGAAACAGGAGAAAGTGCCTCAGAGCAGGCTGGCCGACGTTTCGATAGGTGGGCCTATCTTTGTCAAAGGCGCCTTGTCATCCCTGGTGTGTTAGTTTTAAAGGGTTAGTGTTGACGTCATATCCAGCGGTGGCGCTGTTGGTAATTTCTGCTTGGAAAGAAAAAACTCGGAAGCGGCAGAGAGTAGCTCTTGCCACATTATTTCAAGAATGTTTGCAACGGCGATGGGGGCTCTGATCTCACAGGTAAAAGGAGCTGGAAAAAAAAGCAGAGAGGAAAAGCGGGGGGGGGGGGGGTTTGGCGGTCTAACAAAGCTGGAGCCACCAAAGGCACTACGAAGAAAAAAGGGGGGAGCTTGAAGAAAACAGGAAAGGCGCAGCGGCAGCAGGGCGGTGAGTCTAGCCATCACAAAAGGCCGCAGAAGATGATGGGGAGGACAACTACAGTCCGGGAAAGTGGGAAGGATGTGTTTAAATGTCCACATGTCGACTTTAAGTGATATTGTGGGGGGTGTCTGAAAGGAATAGCTGAAGTCATTGGCAGACATATGCACCACGTGTCATCGAAAGCCTCAGAAGTTGGGCCGCCATCCAGTAAAAAAAAAGGAAAAAAAAGGACAAAATGAAAAAAGTGGAAAGGAAAAGAGGGGAGTTGGCGGGGGGGGGGGCAATCGGAATATGGCGCGGAGAACGTGCTGGGTAGGCGAGCGCTGTGACATTGCGGGGCAGGGGCGGTCGTAGAAGGGCGGAAAGGGAAAAGGAAACCGTGGTTCAAAGGTTCTAGAAAAAGAAAATCACTTAAGAATGACATATGTATATATACTATATCTACCTTTATATACACAGATATATATAGTAAGATTGAAATATTTTTCAAAAAGCACATTGGTAGTGTATTATGGAGGCTAGTAGGGATTTTATGTTGCGAATAAAATATTGTTCAAAACATTGATAGTGTATTAGGGGGGCTAGTATGGATTTTAAGTTGCAAATAGAATATTGTCAAGGTTATTTGAAGGCTGAGCGTACTTTACGTCTCCTAATATTAGAGAAATCATGCTATGGCTTTTAGTGATTCCAAATTGCCACGTGCTACATTTATTCCTGATGGGTATAGGGATTGAGATTTGTGTATCAAATACGATTCCATGTATTTCCTCTCACGTGGTGTCCGGAAATTTGTTTGTAGAATGTAAAGTTTGGCTTGATCGAACTTGTGGTCTTCTCGATTGAAGTGGCTAGCTACTGCTTTTGGTAAATTGTGCTTTGTGTCAGCGCGGTGGCCGTTCAGTCTTGCATGAATTGGTTGTCCAGTTTCGCCTATGTATTGTTTTTTACAGGTGGTACATTCAATGCAGTAGATAAGGTTGTTTGAGGTGCAAGTGAAGTTCGATGTGACCTTGTGAATGTAATCCGATGCTGTGCTTTTTACGCTGGTGGCCGGCTGTATATGTTTGCATGTAGAGCATCTGGTCCGCCCACAGGGACCAGATGTTGGTGTAGTTCTTGTTGCGAGTTTTGCATGAACAAGCATGTCTTTAAAATTGGCGTTGCGTCTGTAGGCGACCTTAGGTGGTTCGAGGAAGATTTTTTTAAGTTTCTGGTTGTTTGTTAGAATTGGATAGTATTTTGTGAGGATGTTGTTTATGTTCGGAAGCGCGTTTGAAAATTTTGTAGTGAGAAGAGGCGTTGTTGTTGTGGTTTTAGGGCGTGGTTTGAGTGTCTCAGTGCGGTCTAGTTTTAGTGCGTCCGTGTAAGCCTTATGAAGGAACGCGTTTGGATGGCTTCTGTTTGCGAGTGTTTCCTTTAGGGTAGTAAGTCTGTTTACGTAATCCTCATCTTCTACGCATATTCGACATAACCTTGCCGCCCGGCTCCTGAAAATGCCCTGTTTACAATGTTTCGGGTGATGGCTAGTGTAATCTAGGTATTGTTGCTTGTCAAATGGTTTTTTATACAGCGTTGTCTTTAATATGCCATTCTCAAGATATATGGTTGTGTCCAGAAAGTTGATGCACTCAGCTGAGGTCTCGGACGTGAACTTTATTGTTGGATGAAAGGAGTTTAGGAATGATGTAAATTTAGCTAGATTGTCCCTGCCATGACCCCAAAATATAAGTATGTCATCAATGTACCGAAGGTATGTGTGGGGTTTGTCTGCGCAGCGAGCCAGGAAGTCTGTTTCCAGCGTCCCATGAATATGTTTGCATAAGTGGGTGCGAGTGGGGTGCCCATGCTTGTTCCTTGTATTTGAAGGTAGTAATTTTCTTCAAATTCAAAATAGTTGTGTGATAGTACTAGTTCGAGTAATGATAAATATACTTCAGTAGAATGTTGTACCTTCTGTTGATTTAAGGTTTGCTTTATTGAAGTTAGGCCCTCTGGGATCGGAATATTCATGTATAAAGCGGTAACGTCTAGTGTCACGAGAATGGCGTTTTGTGGTAGTGTGCCTTTGCGATTAATCTCTTCTATTATTCGCAGTAGGTGTGGGGTATCTTGTACAAATGACGGGAATGTCTTCGGAATGTCCCCGAGAAAGTGGTTAAGGAATTCGGAGAGGCTCTCGGTTGGGGTGTTGTTGTTTGATACTATTGGGCGCCCTGGAATATTGTCAGTGTATAATTCGGTGGATGGTACTTTGTGAATTTTTGGGAGGAGGTAAAACCGCCCTGGCTGTTTTGTTGTTTGGTTTCAGAAAGTTGAATTCTGATGGAGTTATTCATTCATCAGCAAGGAGGGATCTAAGTGTGTTCGTAATTGTGAGTGTGTATTGTTCTGTTGGATCGTTGTCTAGTTTGCGGTAGTGTTCTGGGTTATTGAGTTGTCTGTAAGCCTCATGCTTGTACTTCTGTATTGGCCAAATGACTATGGTTCCTCGCTTATCGGCTTCCTTGATGACAATGTCTTCGCGTGACTTGAGGTTAGAAATGATGCGGCTCTCCGAATAAGTTATGTTCCTAGGCTTCTTAGATGATTTCGATCTATTAATGATTTCTGTAGTGATAGCTTTAAGATAAAAGTCGAGTTCAATTGCCTGTTCTGGTTCGGGAGTCCAAGTAGACTGAGCCCTGAACGTTGCAGTACCTGTATCTGCCCCATCGTTATCTGCAAAAAAGTGTCTAATGCGCATTCTTCGTGAAAATTCTGTGAGATCTCTGTGAAGTTCGAATTCGTCTCTTGTGTTGTTGGTTGGACAAAAGTTTAGGCCCTTGCTAAGGACCCTTGTTTCCTCTAGACTTAATGATCTTGAAATGTCTACGACATTGGACTGCTCCATTTGTGTGATGTCAGCTGTGTTTGGTATTTCTCTGCTTATTTGTCAGTTGTTGGCGGGACTAGGGTGGTTGTTCGGGAGGGTGTTCCTTGATTCGAAATCATTTTCTTATTCTGCTTTTGCCTCAATTTTTTTATTCTGTTTTTCTTTATATTGTTCTAGGTCTCTTTTTTTCTTCGGTTGTTAGAATTATGTTCTGGAGTTTTTGGGAAAATTCTTCAATTTGTTCTATGCAGTGGCTCTTGAGTATATTTAAGAGAGAAAATGAAGCGTTGTCTAGTGCTGTTTGCCAGTTATCTTGATATTGGGTGGAGAGATTACCTAAAGCGGGTGTCGCTTTCAGTTTTAGTCCTTTGGGAATTGTGTTGTTCTTTATACAGTGCTTGTACGTGTTGAGGTGGCAGGTGTAGTTGGTGAGTTTTTGGGTTAGTTTTCTAGCTTGTAAAAATACAATGCAGAATGGGCGAATGGTCGCATCATGACGCGCTGAGGCTGCAAGGAACAGGTGACATGCTGCCCGTGTGTCACCACTGTGCTGCAGTGAAGCACACCTTTTCCGCAGGCACGCATTTCAGCTGACCACGAGACTTCTTTTCTTTTCCTTTTTTTTGCGCTGATAGCAGCGAGGCCTGCCGTTTTCCCGAGTTCGCGGCAAAAATGGGACCAGGTATTGCTGGAAAACAACCCTTGGAGCCACAAACTAGAAGGTCAAACAATCACCTCTGATTACTTTCAGTAATTCAAAGTTCCTTGCATCCCACTTTTTGTATGTTTCGTTAATTCGAAAACGCGCTTAATTCGAAAGTTTTTCACAGTGCCAGTGACTTTGAATTAACGAGATTTTACTGTATATTGAGCTTTGGATGTATTGAACTTCCTGCATAATAAGTTTGCCTTCATTTAACTTCATTATGCATTGTACTGTCGCATATGATCACTTTGCTGACGGCACTACCACGTTCGACGAGTCGTTCGACGTGCTGCTTCCTGCTAGCCATGTGACAAGTATAATTTTTCTTTGCTCAAACTGGACATAACCAAAAATGAACTTGCACTATATTTCTAGCCTCAGATTTCATTCTATTTATGCCAAAACATAGCATCAGTGACTTCAGGATAAATAGATATTTAATTGCAACTTAATTAGGATTAGTTGCATAACACACATAAATGAACATATTATGACATTATTTTTGCTGCAATAGAATATTGAGTGTCTTGAAACAACGTTGTATCGATTTGACACATATACAGACAGTTCTTCATAGGTGGCATCTGAAAGGGTTAAAGAGCTTTTTGTTTGGCCATGCGGAGTGAACAGAAACTCGGCCCAGCTTGCCTCTCACTACTTAAGCCAATTTAAGCGTAGATAAGCCTAGTTGCGACATGTTAATCATATCTCAGGCAAACTAAGCTTAGTCAAGCCAATCAATACTAATCGATACCAATCAGTACTGATCAATGCTAATCGATACCAATTAAGCTGCCAGATTAAGCTGAGTTGAGCTTAAAGAAAGCCTAGTTAAGCAAGTATATCCCGGCCTAATTAGGCTTGGACAAACCAATATATGTATATGTGCAAGCCCTAGCGTTTAAAGAAATAAACTGAGCCGAATTTCCGATCATTTTACTAAAAGCATTCCATCGCTGCATGCCAGGCAGTGCCAGTGAACGGGAATGTTTGAACCAGAATGGGGCCCTCAAAAGCAGCGGCTCCACCCTGTAGCGGAGGAGGCGCACACATCGAGTCACCCTACTTCCAACTCCTCCACTGCTCTCTTTTTCGCTCCATGGCAGCCATTTTGAGTGACCATCACTTGGCCAGTGGACGTGCGGATGCCCGCTCGACACTTTGGTTCAAATCTACCCTCTCCTCTTTCTCTGTTTTTTTTTTTTACTAATTTCCTCGTTATGATCACTTCCCGCAATTGACTTTTTTCGCTGTTAATCCTCGAAGTGACATGCCCAGTGTCTGCCAGTGCACAACCGGACTTTGCTGCCTCCTAGGTAACTTGCAAAACTGCATCAGCCAGTCAGAAGTTGGCTGAATTGAAATTTTGTACCAATTGTTGTTTCGCTATGACTGTATGATTAAATCGTCCCTAGGTGACTAGATGATAAAGTTAATCGACTGTGGATGTTGCTCACCTCTCATTTTCTGAGATGATGGACTAATGCAAGAACCTTGCATGCTTTCTTTTGTGCTGCAGCAATTCAATAACTTCATAAGAATGCAGAGGTTGATGTTGATACGAAGTGTTCTTAAAAGACAACAGCAGTATGGCAGCCACACTAATTACCAAGTGAAAAGTATTTTTTTGTGCATCTTAATTCTGCTCTCAAGTTTAAGGTGGTGGTCTCACTCCGGCAGCATGAACACGTCGTTTTTGTCAATTTTCCAGCTGTCGCGGCGGCTGTTCTGCTTGTTTTATATACAATGGAATGCCATTGATACGTTTTTCATTGGAGCTGGAAAATAAAGCGTATTATGCAAGAATTGTATTAACCAAAGATGTTGAAAAAAGGAGGAAAGTATGCATCATAATCATCCAACGCAGCGGCCATGCCTGGCAGCGATCGTTTTGCCGCAGTGCCGATGCTGCTGCGGGCTCAATGGCTCTGCTATGTGCAGATCGGGGCTTGTTGGAACGCGGTTTGAGCTAGCATGCCGAAGAATAAACGTCCATTTTCTAGATAAATCTGTCAAGATCCACTTTTGCGGTCCAATTTTGAGCAAAACTGTGATTGTATTAACACTTTCGTGACCGCGCCTATTCCCATCGATAGTATGTTATCGATGACTTCAAGATCAAGTTTTGGCACTCTCTGAGCGGTTCTGGACAGCTAACGCAATACAATGCATAAAATAACATGTTTTTTATCAGTTTTGTTTGCGAGTTTGTTTTTTCCACCGCGGGGAGATTTTTAAAGCTCGTTCGCAGTCGGGTAGGTGAGCACTCGTTGTTTCAGACTTCGCGTAAACGCCGCTCGCGGGTGCTCCACAAAAACGGCGAATTTCGACGGATTCCGATTAATATGAGCGGGAATCTCTGGATGATGGTAGCAGCACAGACACGAAAGACGACTTCAATTCGCCAGGCGAAGTCGTACGGACGGCAAAAGTGCGTCAGACCTCCCCGGAACATCAGCAGCTATCCGCCGGTAAGTTTCGTCTTCTCCTCGGGTCGTTTTATCACTGCCGCGCATCGATGTAAACGTATCCGGTGTGTTCTAAACATAACAGCTCTTATCTGCAAGGTGTTAACTTCATTCGGGCGGGAGCATTTGGCGCCGGCTGCAGAAAGAGCGCAGTTCTCTTCGCGAAGACGGTATGGAGCGGACTTTGACCGAACGCTCCGGTGTGCTGCGCGGCGGCGTCTTCGTGTTGTTTTTTACCGCAGAAGTCGTCAGAGAGATATGCAACCACACAGATAAGTATGCGTGGATGCATACTTTCGAAAAGCCAACATACAGTGAGAGGGACGGATCCATGGAGGGAGGTTACTGAAGAGAAGATGAGCAAGTTCGTCTCACTCCATGTGTACATGGTAATCGTTGAAGTCCCGCGCTTGCATTGGTGTTGGGGGTCGACGACATGTATTTCCAGGCCTTCGTCCACCATCAGTGATGCCACGGAAAAGGTTCAAGGCTTCTTGAGTGTCTCTGATCTGAAGAAGACGACCGTCGCCTCCCACGAGAATCTTCACCCCGTGTCTTCTCTATTGCAACACATGAACGATTTTTCTACGCTATCTTTTAACCCCGTCGGAACCTTTCAGTGGATGAGAAAATGGTGAAATGTGAAGGTCGGTATGGTATTCGGCAGTATATGAGCGAGAAAGAGGTCTAATGAGAGTACAATTATGAATTTTTGTAGATTTGGAACAGGCTACACTGTTCATTTCAACAAATAAACAGGAAAATTGAAAAATACCAGAACTGCAAACTATGCTAGGAAAGCTGAACAGAAAAAAAAAAATTTTTTCCGAAACATGCGCAGCCAGCCTTTGTTTTACCGCGTCGAGAGCCTGCATCGCGCGGTGGCATTATGGGCACTAGTGCCTATATTCTTGTAATTATGTAAATAATCTGTGCACTTACAGAGCTTATATTTCCACTATTATTCTACGAGGGCTTTGCATTCAAAACGTATATTTCGATTTTTTAAAATGTTTAACCTTTGCAGAGTAGCATTGATGTTTTTATGAATCTTTCTTTTTGATGCATTTTTCTTTGTTTGATAATTTTTTTATTTTATTAGAAATAAAACCGTTGTTTGAAATTAATACTGTTGGAAAGACCAATTCTTCCTCTATCATTTGATACCCTACACTTTAGCATCAATTATAATTCTTTGGCAGGGAAAAAATATTTCCTAGACTAGCCAAAAACAACCGATTTTTCCGCGGTCACGAAAGTGTTAAACACACGAAAATGCCTTATTTACAAGGGATGTTGGCCATGAATGAAAAGTAAAACGTATTAGGATGAAAAACTTATTATGCAGAATCGTATCAGTGAGATTCTACTGTAGTTGACTTCTGTATCATTGAAAAGATTGATCTTTTTACAATTCAAATATATCTATTAAAAACAAGCCAACTTTTAGTATTTGGGGATGGATAGTCAAGAATGAGTGCTAGTTGCATGGTTTTACATGGTTCCAGTCCTTGCGTGTGTCACTTCTTCCCCTTGTCCGGCGTCTTTTTTGACTGGTTTTTGCCTCAGCGTACATGGTTTTGGCTGACTGTGCCTCAGTAGTGACCATTTTTTGAAAAATCTGCTACATTACGCCATTGTTCCTTGTGAAGCACTTTCGAGACATATTTATCTACTTCCTCAACATAGCAAATTAATGTTGGACTTCTACTTTAATGTTGCTTAGTCTTTGAAGACAGCTGAATATAGTAACTTTCGCTGCAGGCTGTCCGACAACTATTCGCTAGAGAAGTTAGTTTTCAGGGCGTATATTGAGGATAAGATTTTCCATCTGAGTGCTCAATTTCATATACGTAAGTGTGTCAGTTTTTTATTATATTGATCTAAATTGGGCAAATTCTCAATATCTAGATCTACTTCGGCCCATTTTTGTGGACACTTCTAAAGTTCTGTTGCCGAATTCGCATGTAGAGAAACTAAAGCCCCTGATTCATTATCTCAACGTAGGGTTTTTCAAAAAAGCAAGCAGAAATGCAAAATGAAGGCTGGTCTTAATTTATCGTGCCACAAATGTGAGCAAAACCGGTGTAATCTTCAAACAGCGCTGAAACTGAGTATGCGTAGCTTAAAATAAAGCAGTTACGGTCTCCTGATATACACATGAATCACACAAAAATACTGCAGGTATACTAAGAAATTTACATTATTTCTATCACTGCAATGAAAATCTTCCTCTAGCGCCTCCTAGACGGATGAAATGAAAGCGTTGAAGCAAAACGGAAAGGCGAGCTAGTTGGTACTCGTTCATATTGATATATTAACAGCGCTAAGACGACAGGAACAAGTCATCTTGACCCTGTCGTCTTAGCGCTTTTAATATATCACTACGAAAGCGCTGAATTTGAAAGCTCCCAGTCTTTCCGAATGTGGCGTGCAGAAACATTTTACCTCAGTGGAAATTGTCTTGTCTTACTTCAAACCATGCACCACCATCTCTAAGCCCTTTGTTTTTTTGTTTTTTTGCCTCCCCTTTGCATCTCTTTCACGGCCACACTGGATCACCTCCTTTATGGACTGTTGCGTGGGAGTACAAAAGCCGACATCACATTCTCGGCAGTGAATTTTTTAGGGGTCACGCTTATTAGCAACAGTCCAGAGAGAAAAATGGCAGTACCCAGGGAGCCTTTGTTGACAACGTGCCAACCCTCCGAGAATGGGGCGAGTGCTTCAGGTGTAAAGAAAGGCCGAATTCTCGAAACGTCTCGCTTGTGTGTGTGTGTGTGTGTGTGTTTGTGGATGCTGCATGTAGAGCCCTACTCTGGCTGCAGCAAAAGGCAGAGTTGGGCTAGTTGGTTGGTGTTCATATTGAACAGCGCAAAAAACGAGACACAAAGAAGAGACTGCACAATACGAGCGTTGGCTGACAACTAAATGCTTTATTCAAGCACGAAGAAAAGAAAAGAAAAAGAAAGGAAAGAACAGAAATGTGCGCGCACCCTAAGCACTGTGGTGTCGTGCCAAGCACCACCGCGGGTTCGAGCACTGGGAGCTTCATGCAGGCTGCCGCGTCCTCGTTCGTCACGCGCCCGTGTACCGTTCGAACTGCTGCGCGCGAGAACTCGGCCCATCACCGCAAAGGGACGGCGAGCCATCGCGCGCAGCGAGGGAGACCCTAGGCGACACTCTCCAAATCAGTGATTTACTACGGGGGATTTTATTACAAGAGAACAATAATTCGTTACAACCAATCGCACGTAAGATAGTTACAACACCAATCAGCTAATACAATTGTTACCAAATGTGGCCACGAATGGCACACCCACAAAACGAACAAACAAAGAAAGAACCAGGTTTGGAGAGCCGACCTACCCCTCGGCCAGCGCTCCCGCGATCTCGCACCCCAGAGCAGAAGGAAACAGAACAGGCATAGCAACACTTAAAGGAACATACGGTGCACGATCGCGAGGCGCTGCCTCGGGACTTCGAGACCGCGGAGGGTGGCGCGCGCCCGCTGAGGCCGGAGCCCCGACAAAACGACGTAACCGCCGGCTGGCGGCGAAGAACAAAGAACAAAGGATCGCCGCCGGCCGGAGCGGCCAAAACGCGTACGCACCCTTCGAGGTCCCCAAGTGGTCTCCCCCGAACCTGGTCGCGCGCCCGCCGCTTCTAGGCGAGTGCGAGCCAGGTCCAAATCCCGCCAGAACTGGGCCAATGGGACACCGTGTTTAACCTTTGAGGGCGGGGTGGCAGCAAAGTGACGGCGATTTATGGCCAGCTGCCACCCGTCCGGTCGAGAGGAGAGGGACACGAGAATTCTCCAAGGGAAGATGGCGTCGAGCCATTGGCGCGGACGCCTGAATTCCCACATCCCTCCCTCCTTAAATGCCCCCTACCAACTGGAGCTCCGGTGTCGGCCAAGTAAGCATACACAACAAAGTCGCAACGGCACGACACCTGAGCGTTAAATTAAATTAACACGCGGCGAAAATACTCAGGAAGTAGACAAACGTTAGCTCTAAAGCTCTCCCAGTTAAAAATGTTAATACCTAATCAAACGCGTACATCTGACGTGCACAGAAACCACAGTTAAGAACAACTCGAAACGAAGAAACACAACAAACATCCGCCGAGGCAATAATAAAGAACAGTACAAACAGTAAAGAAGACAAAAAAGGTCAGAACCATCGCGAAAAGTCTCTTAGATGAATGGTGCTGCTCGACCCAGGCCCGTCTTCACGGACACGGACCGCAGCAGGCGTCGGTCGCCGGCCGCCACGTCGACGCCCTGACCGCGACAGGCGCTGCAAACGCAACCCGATCTACCGCCCTGCCGTCGCTGCCTCCGGCCACGCAGACTTCACTCGACGACGCAACGCGGCAGAGAACACATCAAAGCACTCGCGGAGCACAAAACACTAGATAAATGAACTACATGACATCAAATAACGAAACATTCAAGCAAACACATACGTAAAAGCAAAATGTAAGGGCTCGACAGAATCTAAACACTGGTTGCATAAACGGGAAATCAAGAATGGGAAGAACCAAGAAAAGAGAAGTTGCCTGCAAGGAAGTCACTAGCCGAATATCGAATCCATAACGTGAATAACTGAACGAAAGCTTTTTCGAGGAGTCCCTATTTGCCACCGTAAATCAAATTAACGTGCATAACATCTGTACGGCCGGTCATTGTTTCTCCGTCTGATCAGTTCATCCGGACAGTAAGCGTGGTCTTCACTAGCGCGTTGACGTATGACCTCGACACTAGCGGATAATCCTCCCACGGACGCACACTGCCCATTCGCGACACCGACCGAAATGGGCGTCCATGACGTGCTGTCTACGAAATGGACAGACGCGGAAGGGACGGCGATAGTCGAACATTCACACCATGCCGCGCGCCGAATCTCAGAGCGAATTAACCTTAATGTAAGCATTACCACTCTGAAGACAGGCCAATAAAATATAACAAATGCAGTGGTGCGAAACGTCGTACCTCTGCGCCGGGGGTTGCCAATCTGTTTACACGCGTCGGTCGTCGACAGCGGTAAAAGAGGTGGCATGCGAACTTGGGCCGAGCTCGTCTGGACTATGCGAAGTGAACCCTTCCCCCCTACCCTTTTGGGGCAGCAGCGCCCGGCGCTGCTTCGGACCCCACGCGCTCGTTGCAATACCAGCAACGTTACAGCGCCCGCGCCCGTGCAATACCAGCACGTCCTGGCGCGTCCCGGTGCAATACCAGCACGTCCCGCCAGAACTGGGCCAATGGGACACCGTGTTTAACCTTTGAGGGCGGGGTGGCAGCAAAGTGACGGCGATTTATGGCCAGCTGCCACCCGTCCGGTCGAGAGGAGAGGGACACGCCCGCGCCCATGCAATACCAGCACGTCCCGGCGCATCGCCTCCCGGAGGCCGTCGCATCACCAGCGACAAACGAAGAAACTATTTACAAATATATA
Source organism: Rhipicephalus sanguineus (assembly GCF_013339695.2). Lineage (NCBI taxonomy): Eukaryota > Metazoa > Arthropoda > Arachnida > Ixodida > Ixodidae > Rhipicephalus > Rhipicephalus sanguineus. The sequence goes on along the minus strand of NC_051181.1, from coordinate 18,270,118 downwards.
CAACTGGGTTACTCCGCTGTCCGTTCGCAGCTCTTCGGGCCACTACAAAAAAACCAAAAGAGACAACTCCAGAGCCCAGATGGGGATGGTCTGCCTTGTCTCCCCCCGGCCGGCTTTCCGCCAGGACAGCCTTCCCGTCATCGTCACGGGGGTTGCGGGACCGCGGCCCCTTCTGCGCACGCAACGGGGGGTGCCTGAGGCGCTCGCCTCTTCGCGGACCGGGCCCGTTTTTATGACCCGTCTTTGTCCGCTCAGCGGTTGTTCCGCCATTTTCGCCCTTTTGCTGGCATGTGCCGAAATCGTGACCAGCAGCAACAAGGGGCGCGAAATGGTGCGTCAACTATTACAGAATTAGGCTAGAAACGCGTAGGGGCTCAGAGAAAATCCGTTGGACTCACCGAATCGCTGAATCAAAGGCAGAGCAGGGGAGGTCAGTCTCTCCGGAACGACATGACGAGGATCTCAGGTTATCCAACGAACTCCTGCCGCCAAGAACGAATGTTGTATCTCGGCGGAAACTTGCAGCACTCCTTTCCTCGTCCGCGCTTCGCAGCAAAACATTGAAGCGGGTGCCCAATACTTCTTGAAAAGTGGCACTTGCCTCTTCCCATACCATGTTACCTCAACAGAGACCAGGCCTAGGGTAATTTACGCTCGAACGATTCATAAGTCAGGCAACTCTCGAAAAACGGCGGATGAATGCAAAGAAAAGATAGAGAAGAAAGATACGAATGTACATGGACGCACAGAACTTGACGCGACAACCCCACTCTGCGTAAAAGATCGGTTTTACAGCGACCAGAGGCTGAATAGGGCCCTGGCCCCACGTTGGGCGCCAGAATGTGGTGTCGTCGTGCCGAGCACCACCGCGGGTTCGAGCACTGGGAGCTTCATGCAGGCTGCCGCGTCCTCGTTCGTCCCGCGCCCGTGTACCGTTCGCAGTGCTGCGCGCGAGAACTCTGCCCATCACCGCGAAGGGACGGCGAGCCATCGCGCGGAGCGGCCAAAATGCGTACGCACCCTTCGAGGTCCCCAAGTGGTCTCTCCCGAACCTGGTCGCGCGCCCGCCGCTTCTAGGCGAGCGCGAGCCAGGTCCAAATCCCGCCAGAACTGGGCCAATGGGACACCGTGTTTAACCTTTGAGGGCGGGGTGGCAGCAAAGTGACGGCGATTTATGGCCAGCTGCCACCCGTCCGGTCGAGAGGAGAGGGACACGAGAATTCTCCAAGGGAAGATGGCGTCGAGCCACTGGCGCGGACGCCTGAATTCCCACAGCACATGACAAGAGATTGCAGGCATACAGCAAATTTGAGTATTTTTAACCATGAAAAGGTGAGGGGTGTGCGAGGACAGACAAAAGTTGGCAGACGAACGGACAGCACGTATGCCATAGGAGCGTACTAAGCAGACGTGCCTAGACAAAGTATATTGTGAATGCCACCTCGCTGTTTCTCTTTTTTTGCTTGCAGCCAGATGTATAGTTTTCCAGAAGTGTGCTTAGCTGGGCTTGTTGGTATGAACCCGTCGCAATAAAGAGTGCAAATACGAGATGAGGCATACATAAAGGATTGACAAGAACACAGTTTTGTCATTGCTGACAAATTAAACACTACACATTTAAACTAACCAAATTATAGGGACACTAAAGGCAAATATTAAGTCGACGTTGATTGTTGAAATAGCTGTCCAGAAACCTCGTAGTGCTACTTTTGTGCCAAGGAAATGTTTATTTTGAAATAAAATCACGTTTTACTGGTCCGCATCGCGTTGCGCACTTCAAATCACCCGCCTGAAAGCGGTCTTTCTCACGTCACTGTTGCCGAGCCCAACGTTGCCCGCCTTTACTGCGCGGCTGTGTGCACTGGCGGCGTGCACCATTCGGGCATCTGGCAACATCACATGCATGTGGCATTTTGTTGAACTTTCTGTCAGAGCGACTTTCACGAGCGTGCAAAGCACGCGCGGCAGTACGCGATACCAAAACTACCACTGAGACGCGAGTGCGTGAGCGAAAGGGCGCCGGGCGAAGCGCAGTTCACCGAAAACTGAACTTTTCACTACGCACGCCATTCCCTATGGCAACGCCAAAGAGGTTCTTTTTTCCATGAATCAAACAAAGAAACAAGCAGCATTTTATTACGTCTCTTGATGCACGGAAGGTTCTTTTTTTTATTACAGCTAGTTTGATTACGAGTGATTAATTGTAGTCGGACTCTCTCACGTTGTCGGGGTCACTTCCAAAATGTCCCGCTCGTGGCGCTCATTGTGTGATACATTTAGCTTAATTTCTTGGTAAGTAGGGCACTGCTGTTGATAGTACAGTAAAAGCTCGGTAATTTGTACTTGGTTAATTGAGAATCCCGGATAATTTCTATTGTTTGCGCGGTCCCAAATTTTTACATGTAAATTAAACCGGATAATTGGTGCGGCCAGTCTGCCAGTTCCCGGTTAATTGGCACACTTGGCCGCGACTTCCAAGATATGCAAAGGGTGTTGCGAATCTTGGAGGCTGTAACTAAAACATGCGCATTTTTTTTTATATACAGATCTCGAAGGTCATGCTTTTTTTTTTACCAAAAATACGTCTTCTAGCCACCCTAGCCATGTTTGAGCAATTGCGAGATGGCGATGCGTGCGGTTGCGATCATGATCATCATCTTCTCAACAGCGATGTTAGCCACTCCAGTGTACTAGAATGGGGCAGTGGGCTCACTGCCGTATCCCTGCGCCGCGCCACCATGGCTCTCTCCACGTCGATTGCCTGGGCGCCCGCCAGGGGCGCTGCTGCCAGTTTCTGTACATGGTGAATATGGAAAAAGCACTAGAAGGTAGCAACTTTGGTTTTAATCTGTCACACAAACAGGGCGGCGTGATGATTGAGCAGAAGCTTCCAGGATTATTTTATGCTGACGATATTGTCTTATTTGCTGACAGTCGAGAGGATATACAGCAGCTGGCGGATATGTGCGGAAGGGAAGGGGAAGCTCTAGGACTAGGATTTAGTGTAACACAATGTGGATTGATGGTATTCAATGATCCTTGTGATCAGGCGGGGTCAATACAGGGCCAAGAAATACCGAGGGTGAGCGAATACAAGTGCCTCGGAGTATGGATAAATGAGGGTGACAGGTACATGGAGGTACAGGAAAAAGCCTCGGCAGCAAAAGGAAAGAGGAATGCTGCAATAATGAAGCACAGAGCATTGTGGGGATACAATAGGTACGAGGTGCTTCGAGGTCTGTGGAAAGGTGTAATTGTTCCGGGGCTTACTTTTGGGAACTCAGTGGTGTGCATGAGGGCAGAGGTGCAATCGGGAATGGACATAAATCAAAGGACTGTGGGACGCCTCGCATTGGGTGCTCACGGGAAGACGACAAATGAGGCTATAAAGGGCGATATGGGATGGGCAGGTTTTGAGGCGAGGGAGGCTCAGAGCAAAGTAAGGTTCGAAGAAGCCTAAGGAATATGAAGGAGAGTAGATGGGCAGAGAAGGTGTTCCGTTACTTGTATAGGAAGAGTGTGGACACACAGTGGAGAAAAAGAACTACGAGGCTCACTAGTAAATATACGGCTGGTAGTGTAACCAGTATGTCAACAAAGAGCGTTAAGCGAAAAGTCAGAGAGGCGGAGAGGATTTACTGGACGGCAGCTATGGACAAAAAACCGGCTTTGAGTAACTACCGAAAGGGCAAACATGAAATAAGGAGGGAGGCATTTTACGATAATTCAATGGGAAGCACTTTACTGTTTGAAGCGAGATCGGGTTGCCTTAGAACGGGTAGTTATAAAGCGAGATTCAGTAAAGAAGAAGAACAATGCACGTGCTGCGGGGAAGATCGGGAAACGGCGGAGCATGTTCTGATTGAATGTGGAGACATCCACCCAGGTGTACGTTTGGGCACGAGCCTACATGACGCCTTGGGTTTTAGAGACAATGGAAAGCTGAACACACCCGCGGTTGAAATAAGTAAGGAACGGTTAGAGTATTGGTGGCAGAAAATTAGAGAGAAACGACAAAAATAAATATTGGAAAAAAAAATAAGGACATTCTGCCATAAAGGGCAGAGAACGGAGCTGAAAACTTAAGTTCTTTTTTTCTGGTAATATAGTTTTAATTGAAGTAAAGACACTAGGCCAACACTAAGAAAAAGAAGAGTAAAGAATTTCTTTTTCTTTTTTTTGTTTTTTTGTCGTGCCTGGTGGCACACTTGTCACCGCCCCGTTATAAAGGGGACGCTCATAGCATCCATCCTCAAAACTTCTCTTGTGGGGTGCGAAGTGCGTCCCCCTGGTCGGGGTTACGCTGGTTACGATGTAGTTCAGGGGGGATCAACAAACGCGGGGTTGAAGGCGGGAAGAGCGCCACCACTATGACACAACAAGAGATCACAAAAAAAAAAAAGTGGAGGGAGGAGGGGTCGAGCATTCTATACTGTTTACATTCGTGTATGCCCTGCAGTGCATGTTCACGCCATTCATTCGCTTGAAGGACCTTTGTTGATCGGCACCACGCGTGCCGCTTTGCTGCACTTACGTATGCTTGTTTTTCTGAAGGATCGGCATCTGTGTCTATCTGCAAACTGCAACTGTCTCAAAGACGGTCCACCGTTGCATCTGGACGGGAGGGATGCGATACAGCCTCCGGCGGTCGTGCACATAGGGCATGCAGCGTACGTGCAGAGAAATTTCTGGGGCAGCGTTTGACAACAAAAAACAGCTGGACCGAACGAAGCTGGGAGTGACCGCAGAGTCAAGTGCGGTAACAATAAAAGCAAGCAAACAGGAGGGCGGTGACAGCAAAACCATCGTGCAGGGGGGCGGTCAGGGTAAGAAAAGTCGCCCGCATCTTCCCACGGGGGGAACTCGCGTAAATGCGTCGCAGAGTGGTGGGGGTATTGCGTGAATATTGCATAATCGGGTATGGTTTGGGAATGCTTAATTGTTACACGATGCGCACACCAAGTACGACTTGAACGGCTCCAGCGTGCACGAAGTTCCGGGTCCGCAGCTCGCTTCAAACGCTTGCGTTCAGCGTCGTATGCTCGTCTCTTCGCAGCCTTGTCTTCGGCATTGCTTGCTGTTGTTGACGGTGAGGGTGAGGTAACGTTGCCTTCAACGAGTGGTGGGACGCTGATTGAAGGTACTGTTGCTTCCATCGCATCTGCTCGAGTCAAGGAAAGCGTCAAGTCAAGCGAAAGCCAAGTAAAGACGCCCTTGACTGAATTCCGAACGCGCGCTCTGCCGCTTATATACACACCGCCCGCGTTCGAGGGAGAGGAGGGAGGGAGAGGAGAGGCTTGCTGCCGGCACGAGATGAGCTGAGCATGCGCAGTGAGGGTGTGGACAGCGCCGCCAACGCCGCAGGTGCGACTAAGAAATGCTCCGCATTTAAAATAATAAAGAACGCTGGTACGTGGCTGATTGTTTCGCTATCAAAGTCCTAAGCACAGAACCAATGACGGATGAAACAGGCTGGATAGAGATGTACAGAAAAAGGAGATGTAGAGGGGAGACTGAAGCAGCTGTCATTAGGAAGCGGGAGGCCCTTAGGGATTGGGCTTCTTTTGGGATGCTCCAGTGCCTATTAGATCGACGTTGTCGTCGGCTGTTTATTGTTCGACCACGAGTGACCATTTCTGCATTGTTAATCATGGCAAGCATCTGCGCATACATAAGCAGGGGTTTGTGTGAATAAAATATCAGATCATACGTCTATCAGGTCAGGAGGAGGAGCAAACCAGCGTGCTCATTGCTGTGTGGGCGGCTGTTCTCCTGATCTGAAAGGCACGCAAATTATTGGTAAGGGAACCACGCAATATACGAACATAAAGTGATTGAAGCACTAATCTGGAAACATGGTTCGAACAAATGCATCACTGTATCTGTCACTATCAAAGAAAGAGATTGCTTATTATTTAGAAAAATCTGGTTCTGATGTCATTCTCTCTTATTGTGAATCACACGTGTTTTATGTACGACACATGCGTGCTTGGCTTTCCTAAGAACGTTGTGTGTGATGGTTTCGTTAAACCTGTTGCTAGTTCCAGCGAGTGTCTGTCGTCTTCTCTTCTTGTGCACGCATCCGTAAGCTGGCTTTTTTTCGTTTCTTGAAGTTACCAACAGGCCCAGCAACAGATTCTCCTAGTTACACAGACCAGCTCATATATGTGAATAAAAAAAAATGTGAGGCGTTGTTGTGGGGCTCGAAAGGCGACAGTGAAGTCGCCATGAGCGCTACAGTGGCAAAAGGGCATTGAAAATCGTGTCGATCAGCAGGACAAAAAAAAACAAACTTGAACACCCCCAACTAAACGCCCTGTTACTACAGCAGCTACGTGGACGAGCATTCATCTATGCAATAGCCGCTTAAAACATCGCCCACCCTCCATAAATCAGTCACAACGATAGTAATTTATTTCATAACTCACAGAATAGTTGCATCAAAAGAAGCTCCGTGTGTTGCGCACCATAACTTTGACTTTTCTTGCGCGCAAAACAGCAACGCGTGCTAGCCGCGCCCAGCAACCCGCCGGAAAGTTTCAGATGACGCTGTCGGCGGCGACATGAAGTGTGTCACGCTCCGCCGCTCAGTGAGCGCACTACAAACTTCTAGAACACTGTATTAGGGTGGCTGGACCCTAGCTGCAGCGCACTAGCCTCGACAGCTGGTATGGTGACGCTGCAGCGCTAGGACAGTCAGCGCCGCGAGTAGCGGCCGCGCGCGTGATCCCGTTGTGTCATGTTGCGAATGCCGCTCTGTGTGAGCAAAGCAATGGTATTGCGGAACGAGCAGCACGTGTGATTGTGTGGATTCCGTGGAACTGAATACGTATAAAGATATTTAAAATAAAAGCAATCTTCTTCACGGCAGTGATGTTTACGCCGCTAATCATGTTTGCGGCGTCAGGGAGGCAACTGTGTCAGCAAAGGGGCCCTTCGAAGTCAGTTGCAAGTGTGTTGCAAGTGTGTGAAGAGCGTCGACTAGGACGTCCGCCTTCAGGTTATCAAAGTTTTATCAAGGTCTTCTATTAAGACCTTGATAATATATGACAATATCGCCCCCCCCCTGGCTACAGGCCTGTATTCAACACATGGCGGCAGCAGGGGGTCTCACGATAAATATGCTTAGACCAGTCGCCTCTGTGTAGCGACTGATCTTATCTGACTTACCTGAACAAAGTGTTATTAATCATAATAAGTCAGAAATAATTGACGAAGACGGTCATGTGCGGGCTGGACCTTTCGCTAGTGGCCCCGCCTTCATTAACGGCTATGTTCCCATTTGTTCATATGGCAGCTTCCTCATTGAAGTTTCCCATTGCCATTAATGGGACCTTCAAAAATTATTTTCTATGTATGTAAGGATAAGACTTGCCGCATAAGAACTATTTATTTGCTTTCTATTGAGCTATAAAGCTGATGTTCAATTGGAGTGCCACGGGATGTAAATTGCCTCTCAATGTGGGCCAAAATGAAGATTTTCTCAAATTTGTGTTTTTTTTCATCAGAGTCACAAATTTCGGTGGTCTGAAAATATTTTTATTGGGAAACATACCCTCCATAGAGTAAGTATAGTTGTAAAGTTTTACAGTGGTCACCAAGTGTCTCTTGACTCACAGGTCACTGTATCCTGCAGGACAACGGAATTCGGCAAACAGGTTCTACAGTTGACGTATTTGTTCCTGTGCTTCCATTTGCACGTCCTTTTTGTGCCCTTGATTACCTCTGTCAGCAGACATGTGCCTATTGAAAAAATATGCGTGGATAAAAGTGGCATCGTTCCCGAAAATAAAAATTGTTGTTGGAAGTTAGCACTGTGTATGTGTATCCTTTCCTTTTCCTTCATCTGCATCCTTACTTGAAGAAAATATACAATCAAGGAAATTTTATTGTGTAATAAACTCCACAAGTTAATTTTCTTTTAGGCTGAGCCCCTCCGACCTCTCATTTGCAGCCCTCCGTGTAGTCCAGGATGGTAAAACTGGTAGTTTTAATGGATGGGCTGGCTGTACTGCCTTCTTGAGTAAACTGCTAACTGGCAACCGTTCCTTCTCGCAGCCTCGAGCTTGCCATGCCCCACGAACATGCAGACACCACCAGCGGAGACAAAAGTTTTGACGAGGGCTCCCGCTACATGCCAGCAAACGATGCATCTGCTCCGCTCATGAGTTTCGTGCCCAGCTCACGGCTCGTCTACCAAGAGGAGCAGATGAGCGAGGACTCGTATCACGGCTTCTACAAGCCGGATGCAGACATACGCCTGCCCATCAAACATTGGCCAGTGGGCAAGGGAACCATTTTTCCGGGCAAGCTGGATGTTGCCTTGTTTGCCACGGGTGACATATCAACTTTTCCTCGACCCTGCCGCAGTGGCAAGGAGCGGCTTCTTGGTGAGGCTCACCAACTGTGTAAGATTGGCCAAGTCGTACTTGAACTGGTACAGCGCATCAAGGGAAAGAAGAAAGCACAAAAGGACAGGGCGCTTACTTGATTTTTATTGACAAGTTGCATCGAATACGTAGTCTTGCACAAGCACAACGCCAAGATGGGACAGCACCATTGCGATGTCACAGACCAAAGTTTCATAGCTGGTTCGCCTGAACATGGAATGTCCTCCGTCTATGAAACTGTGGTCTGTGTCATTGCAATGGTGCTATCTCATCCTTGCGTTATGCTGGCGCAAGACTGCATATTTGATGCAATTTGCCCATAAAAATAATTTGGAAGTAAGCCCTTTCGTGTTGGCCGGCTCGGCCGTTTCTTCTTTCTCATGATCTGCTCTACCAGTTAAACTATACAAGTGCAAGCCATTATGACAAATAGGGAACGAGTGCAGTATTTTTGCAAACGGCCTCTCACAAGGCCCTTTGAAAAGCTTTGTTCTGCAATAGTGGAGAATTATTTAGGGAGCATCTTTCTGTAAGAAGCTTTCTTCATTTTTAGACAAAGTAAGCAAGTTGCATCATCATGCTGTTATGATACTCGGTCTTTCTTTTCCTCGACCAGTCTCATCCTCCAGTGACTGTTGCATTGCCTCTCTTCTTATGCATCTTTTCCCTGCCCAGCATACTTTTATTCTTTCTTTTATGCAACTTATCGAGGCCCTGTGCAATGATGTAGCAAGCAGTGCATCTGACTTAGGTAAATGTGAGGATGTGTGACCTTGATTCTCCAAAGGATGCAGGGACCCCAAGATGGTAAATGTTCGGTGTTTAATGTTTTTTCAGCATTGGGTATGAAAGCATTGGCATATATATTGCCACATGCATACTGCGATAAAGGCGAAGGCAATGCAAACACATATTAAATGTGAAGCATTTCTTAGAGAACCAAAGGCACCTTGACCGTTTCTATCTGTCCATCCTCTGCATCTTAACTTTCTCGTGGTTGTCTCCTTAACTCTGTAGATATAGGAGGACATCACTGTATGATGAACACAATTCGCAGTTCAAGACACGAACAAGGCGACTTCCCTGTTGCATATGTCATGAAACCCTTTCCACCAGTGACGTGTGGCACATACCTGCATACTGCAGTCCATGGTATGCGGGTATGCCCCACAGGTAATTCACAGTCTATAACAACCTAGAATTTGGAAATCTTTACGCGATAGTGTTTCTCAAAGAATGTGGTGCTGGCATCGGAGGCTTCGATGGGTGACCAATCCCAATGGAAGCAAGAAATAAAAATCATTGCTCGAGCCAGATTGCAACCCAAGCAATCTGCATGTCAGTCAAGCATTCAACCACAGAAAAAAAGACCCTATACAGGCGTTGTGTCTGGACAACGCCAAGTGTAGTAGCAGTGCTTTTATAAGAATGTAATAAACATTACATATGTACTATCCGTGTCAAATGAAACCCAAACACCGGCAAGCCTTCAGAGTGGTATACTAGTGCGCGCCGTCCTGTCATCACCATGGACAGGTGCGCATATGCGCAGTGCGCGTGCCTGTCAATGGTGATGACAGGACGGTGCGCACTATACCGTGTGAAGGCTTGCCGCTGTTCGGGTTTCATTTGACGCGGTTAGTACATCTGTGACTGCACAAGCTATAGTCCAGATTTGCTTCAATATGCCGATGACCACTACTTCTGATATGCTCATCATCGTGTGCACTTCATTGCAATAAAACTGACATCTCTGCTCTAATTTGAGTGCCGATGTTATGTCGTACCATGAGCTATCTTTTACATGCCAATGTAGTCGCCATGCCTGGCAAGCCCTTGACATGCAAACTACTCAATTTACACAAAGATGTCTTATCTACCGCTTAATGCTTGGCCCAAGGCAGAAAGAAAGGCATATATAGTCTGTTACCCATTGACTGCTTTGCATGAAAGTGATTCCCCCCAATGTGTGAGATGTGCTGGTTTACACTGGCAATTCTGCAGATACCATGCACCATGGGAGCCATCATGTGAAGCAGTCAGTGAGTAAGTAGCCTGTGCCGCATTATTTTTCTTGCTTTGAGCCGAGGCGGGTTGAAGTCTTGGTCTTGTGTAAATGGAGTACTAGTTGTGTGCATATCATGGGCTTACCAGGTACAATGAGGCCTAAAGGTTAGATTGTAGTCCATCGTAGTGATGGCACCCATGTTGGCAAGGAAGGAAGGTTTTTTGAAATGAAGTGTGATAATGCTATGGTGGTGATGATGTGTGTATCATAATTAATGGTGGTTGTCAAATTCCTCAGGGGTCCAGTAACTCTCCACTACAGCTTGCTGAGTCATATGAGTACATATGTATAGTTTATTACACTATTATAAAAGTGGATATCCAAAACTGCAACCACAATTGGCGTTGTCCCGACATGACGCCTGTACAGGATCTTTTTCCGAAGCATTCTCAAGCACAGGCATGGGTCTGTGGTAGAACACTTGACTGCCACGCAGGATGCTTCGGATCAGTTGTGTCTAAAACGTTGATTTTTATTGTTTGCGTCCATCGGGATTTTTTTCACTCACCAACAACGTCTAGTAATGCGCTGTTTCAACAAAATGAATGCCGCTGACGCCGGCGCTGGATTTTCTGTGACACGAACTCTTTAATCCTAACATGACATGGTTTCTGTTGTGTGGGGCAGGAGCGCGGCGTAACCCGCGGAGGGCCGACGGAGAAGCCGAACGACGGGAGGGCGCGTAAAGTGACGACGCGGAGACCAAGCTTCAGCGAGACTGACGGGAGACTGCTCTCCCACGTTTATTGCAGGTGGTTTTAACGAAGGGGAAGAAGGGCTACATGACCGGCATGGCCACGCCAGATGGGTGGTAGCAAAGAGACATGGAAGAGATGCAGCCAGTAGCATGAATAGAGAGCACTGGTGTCTTAGCATGTCACCAGGGGTCGCGTGACACAACATCGTCCCGCCCTGGGAAAAATTGCATCCTTATACAATCCTTGAAGTATAACTGTTGTACATCAGCAAACGCTCAAAAAATTCACATTTGAGTTCCGATTGAAATGGGACCTGCAATAACGCAGAAGTTCAGTCCTAGGAGAACACAACACAACCTAGGTTACAGAAAATTTATTTCACCGACACCTAACACAAGTGCCAGCTTGTACTGTTCACTGAACATTCACACACGCGCACTAGAGCTGTAGGCTGGGGCTTACGCGTCCGCTGTGGGCGACGTGACCCAGGCCCTGCAGGAAGACTTTGCATGTGGGGGCTGTCGGGAGCCGACTTCAAAGACCTGTTCCCATCTCTTCCAGAAGAACTTGGTGGATTGATGCTGCCGTGAGCCGATTCTGAAGACCCATTCGCATTACTTCCCTCCCTCGTGTTGGAATTTGGTGCATTTACTGTAGGTGAGGGGGAATATCCAGGACTTTACTCCTCAAGTCCCAACGGGTGATACTGGGTCGCAGGCAATTGAAGCTGCGCTTCAGCAGATGTAGAGTCGCAATGGACAGCATGGCCACTGTGAATGGCCTGCGCAGGCGACACGTGGTTGCTGATGTGCAATTTTGAATGTGGCCGTCGACGATGACGTTGTCATCCTGGAGCCGGCGCAGCTCACTGGCGTCCTGCTGCCGTAGCGCCAGAGGCAGCCGACGCAGCTTGGCAGACACTGGCACATTGTGCTGCCACCTCATGGCCCGGCCAGGCAGGTGCTCGAACCCCGGAGGTACACCTGCAGGAAGCTGCGAGGAAACTGGAGTAGCCAGACGACACGTCAACATTGCGCCGTCAATCAGGAGTCCCATCTGCTGGATGGCGTCGAGCCCCAGCAGTGAAGTGCCATGTGCTGTCACGTAGGAGGTGACAAAGGCCCGCTTGCCACGGTGCTGCAAGTCCGTGCGGAAATAGCCTAGGACCGGTATGCGGTGCTTCGAAAAATTCTGCAGTTGGATGGACGTTTGGAGCAGTCGATGCTTTGAAGCGAAAAGCATGTCGAAGTCCTTCTTGGTCATTAACGATGCAGTGGCTCCGCTGTCCGCCAACATTGACATGTGGCTATGTCCTACGACGACAACAGGGATGCGCAAGTCCCTTGGGCTAGTTGGCGCAGCTTGCACGGACAGGACTATGGCAGTGCCGGAGTCAGTGTCTTGGACGGGGGCAACTTCCTGCACCGACGCTTGTCGTTTATGGCAGACTGCCGCGAAATGTCCCTTGATGCGGCAAAATTGGCAAGTTTTGTTTTTGGCTGGACAATTTCTGGAAGTCACCAAATGCCCTAACTTGCCGCAGCAAAAACAGGGGCCAACTTGAGGCTTGGAAGCAGACTGACCCTCTTGACCGCGAACGCCGTCCTGGAGGCGCGCTGATGAGCCCGCGTAGCCATCTTGGACGTGGCCACCTGCGTTGGGGGGGAAGCCGCCGCCATTGTGTGTCGCATGCGGGGCCGCCGAGGAAGCCGACCCACCATTTTGTGATGCTGCTGCGAAGCCACGTGGGACGCACTGAACGCTACCGCTGTCCCCGGCGAGCGAGCCGAGTAGGCGTTCATTCTTTCCGAATGCCGCGTTGGCTTTCTTGAGCGCCTCCAAGTCGCATCCAACTTCTTCGGCTTTCTGCAGCGTAAGGGCTTCCCCGTACGACAGTATTTTGGCCTGTACATGTGCGTTGGCGACCCCGTGAATTACTTGGTCCCGCGCTCTGTCGTCGTAAGTGGCATCATACTTGCATGACAGGGCCTTTTCTTTCAGCGCGGTGACGAAGTTGAGAAACGTTTCGCTGGGCAGTTGTTTGCGGCTCGTGAAAAGGTGCCGCTCGGCTAGCACGTTCATTGTCTCGGCGAAAAGCCCGTCTAAAAACTGGAGCACCGTGTCGTACGCTGTTGTCGTCGCCGATTCTGTCTTCGGCACCGTGCCCGAACCACCATCCGCCTCCGCTTCAAGCTGCTCTTGCGCAGCGAAGCATTTGCGTTGGCCCTTGATGCTGAGTGCGCAGAGGAGCGCTGACGCACATCTTTCGTCCTCCCAGCCGCTTCCGCCGGCCGCCTTCAGATGTACCTGGAAAATCTTTTGCCATATATGCCAAGGAATGGGAGGCTTGCCGGGACCGTTGAGGAACGGAGGATGGTTTGCAAACAGGGCAGCCATGCATGCAAGTAGCAGTAGGCCTAAGCAGAATCGAAGTGGTGTCGTTCAGCAGCCGTAGCAGGAACAAAGCAAATTCAGGCCGACGCCCTTGTAGCATGCAGGAAGCCAAAGCACCGACGCGCAGCAGAAAAATGTGGCTCATAGCGTAGTGTCACGTACGTCGTGCTCTTCCTGGCGTCGCCTGTCATAGTAGCGTAGTGGTTCAACTACCTCGTCACCATGTGTTGTGTAGGGCAGGAGACGGAGAGGCCGAACAACGGGAAGGCGCGTAAAGTGACGACGTGGAGACCAAGCTTCGGCGAGATTGACGGGAGACTGCTCTTCGGCGTTTATTGCAGGTGGTTTTAAGGGAGGGGAAGAAGGGCTATTGGTCAGCGAGACACAGGTCACATGACTGGCATGGCCACGCCGGTTTGGTGGTAGCAAAGAGACATGGAAGAGATCCAGCTCCACCCAGTAGCATGAATAGAGAGCTCAACCGCACTGGTGTCTTAGCGTGTCACTAGGGGTCGCGCGAAGCCGACGCCGGGCGTTTGGACCTTTAAGGCCCCCCGGAAGAGGCAACACACCCCTTTGCCCCCGGCTTTACGTAGACGGCACCCCTGGGCTGACCCACCCAGGAGAAATCGGCGGTCGCCTTTTCCTATCCCCCTCTCTGATCTTTCACTTTCCTATCTACTTTCCTCGCTGTCCTGTCTCCTACTATTTTCTGTTACTTCCCAGTTTTCGTAGGCGGCCTGGGTTAACCCTGTGCAACTAGCCAACCTTGGTCTATGCGCATTCGGTTATAGTAGCGCTGTACGGCTGGCGTCTGCATGTTTTCAGCATCATGAATCTTGTAGCGTCCCCGTGTTGGGCTCCGTGGTGGGTGGCCGCCATCGCTGCCGAAACGAACTCCAATAACATGCATAGAGCGTTTCCTCTAATCAGTGATCGTACCGCTTCAAAGCGCGTACGCACCGAAGAACTCACATTTCTCAGTCGACCAAAAGAAGTATTCCCCCACTATCATGTGAGAACAGTAACAAAACAGCTAGAACCATGTCCCCTTTCATAGTATCCAAATCACTTACAGACACCTTAGGTGCTGGCTATAAAGTCACGAAAATGGCTAGTGGAGACCTCCTACTCGAACTACATGACAAGACCCAGTTTGACAAACTAAAGAACCGCCGAACTTTCGGCGACGTTCCCATAACAGCAACCCCCCATCGGTCCATGAACTCCGCCCGTGGAGTAGTATCGGACGCAGATCTTCTTGAACTTACAGAGACCGAACTCCTCGAAGGCTGGAAGGATCAGCACGTGACAAATGTAAAACAAATCATCATCCGAAGAAACAACGAGGAAATTCCCACTAAACACCTGATACTAACCTTTGCCACAAGCGAACTACCACATACCATAGACACTGGGTACACAAAGACAAATATCAGGCCGTACATTCCAAACCCTCGCAGATGTTTTCAATGCCAAAGATTTGGCCACGGCTCTCTGAGTTGCCGAGGTCGACCTACCTGCGCGAAATGTGGTGTCCAAAGCCATACCTCGGACACCTGTAATGAAACCCCACATTGTGTGAATTGTGACGGCGACCACGCCGCGTATTCACGATGTTGCCCAAGCTGGAAAAAGGAAAAAGATATTATATCACTGAAGGTACGCGAAAACATCTCATTCAAAGAAGCACGAAGAAGGTGTTCGGCCTTTCATGGTCCTACCTATGCTGATGCGGCGCGTCAGGGGGCAGCGTCGCATCGGCCACTGCCCCGGCCCACGCAAGGTGAGCCATCGGCCGGGGCGGCTGCCCCCGTGGTGGCAGCAGTTAAGTCTGCTCCACCTGCCCAGCCAGAGATCTCGGCGACTCCAGGGTCGTCGGGTCTCACGACCACGCCTCGCCAGGCGAGGTCGGTAAAGCAAGCCAACAGCTCGCGTACGCGGGCGTCCAGTGCCTCACACGAGGCAATGGACACAACTACGGTACCCCTGGTGCCGAAAGAGCGGCGTAGCTCCTTGGAGCGCGCTAAGAAAACAAAAAAGCCGATAACAGCGCCCGCCGACGGCTCTGTTACTTAAGTTCCAACTTTTCGTTTGAAAAACAGCTACTTCCTTTTCGTACACACAGCACTATACTTCACTTCCAATATGGAAACACAAATCATACAATGGAACGTCAGAGGACTCCTTAGAAATCTCGATGACGTCCAAGAACTATTACACAAACATTCACTAAAAGTGCTGTGTGTACAAGAAACACACTTAAAATCCAAGCACACCAACTTTCTACGTAGTTACCTTATTTTCCGAAAGGACCGGAACGATGCCATGGCGTCATCCGGTGGCGTAGCCGTTGTAGTTAATCAAGGAATGTACACACTTACCACTCCAAACGTCCCTCGAGGCAGTGGCTGTTCGAGCGGTTCTTTTGAACAAACTTGTCACCATTTGCTCGCTCTACATACCACCACACTACCAACTGCAAAAACATGAATTTCAGTCTTTAATAAATGAACTCCCAGAACCTTACCTGGTCCTTGGGGACTTTAATGCACATAGCTGTCTATGGGGTGACTCTCGCTGCGATGCACGAGGTCGTCTGATTGAACAGTTCCTCTTCACGTCCGGTGCGTGTCTGTTGAATCAGAAAGAGCCAACATATTATAACTTCGCTAACAATACCCACTCGTCCATAGATCTCACCATTACATCTCCATCACTTCTACCTCTATTCAAATGGAAAGTCGGTAATAATCCTTATGGAAGCGACCACTTTCCAATAGTTCTGAGCTCACCAATAATGTATGATTGTCCCCCACAGGTTCCCAAATGGCATATTGACAAAGCCGATTGGGAAGAGTTTCGTAAAGTTACTCGCTTAAATTGGACTGATATGTGTGGTTTAAGCATACATGCAGCCGTAGAGTACTTTACAGCTTTTCTCACGGATGCTGCAACTAAGTGCATCCCACAAACAACTGGACTGCCCGGGAAACGACGTGTCCCGTGGTGGAACACTGAGTGTTGAAATGCACGGAAAAAACAAAACAAAGCATGGAGGTTGCTTAGGGACTCTCCGACAGCCGAGAATCTGGACAGTTTCAAGAACATAAAGTTCCAAGGTAGGAGAACGCGCCGACAGGCCAGAAGGGAAAGTTGGCAGAAATTTTTATTGGGCATTAATTCATATACACAGGAGGCCAAAGTCTGGAACATGGTTAGCAGGGTAGCAGGCCGACAAGCACATTCACTTCCTCTAGTAAACACACAAGGCGACAGCTTGGAAGACCAGGCGAACTTCCTAGGTGCACACTTCGAACAGGTGTCGAGCTCGTCGCACTATAGTGAAGCTTTCCAAAGATACAAAACAAGAATCGAAAAACGGAAATTAGAGCGCAAATCCACAAAACACGAAGCATACAGTGAACCTTTCTGCATTGCTGAGCTACAAGCATCGCTTAACTGCTGCAATAATTCCGCCCCAGGCTCCGACCGTGTTGTATATGAAATGTTGAAACACCTGCCATCTGAAACTCAAAAAGCCCTCCTCTCACTGTATAATACTGTTTGGTCTTCCGGCGAGATCCCCTTGGCCTGGAAGGAAGCCATTATTATTCAGATTTTAAAACAGGGCAAGGACCCATCCTCCGTTACGAGCTACAGGCCCATTGCACTAACAAGCTGCCTGTGTAAACTTTTTGAAAAGATGATAAACCGCCGACTTATACATTTCCTCGAAGCAAACAAATCACTCGACCCATACCAGTGCGGTTTTCGAGAGAGTAGATCTACCTCTGACCACCTTATCCGTATCGAGGCACAAATTCGCAACGCTTTTGTCCACAAGCAATTCTTTCTTTCGGTGTTCCTCGATATGGAAAAGGCTTACGACACCACATGGCGCTTTGGCATACTGCGAGACCTCTCACACTTAGGTGTCCGAGGAAAGATGCTGACCATAATCGAAAGCTATTTGTCCAATCGCACGTTCCGTGTTCGAGTGGGTAATGTCTTGTCCAGAATATTTGTCCAGGAAACTGGAGTGCCGCAAGGTGGTGTCCTGAGTTGCACACTTTTTATTATAAAAATGAATTCGCTACGTCTCTACATTCCACGGAACATGTTTTATTGCACATATGTGGACGACGTGCAGATTGGTTATAAGTCGTGCAACCTTTCAATGTGTGAGCGGCAGGTCCAGCTGGGCTTGAACAAGGTCTCTAAATGGGCAGACGAGAATGGGTTTACGCTGAATGCACAAAAAAGCACTTGCGTCTTATTCTCCAGAAAAAGAGGCTTTCATCCCGATCCAGATATTGACCTACATGGTCAGCGTCTGTTGGTAAAAACAGAGCACAAGTTCCTAGGGCTAATTCTAGACACAAAACTTACGTTCATACCGCACATTAAGTACATAAAAAACAAGTGCATTAAAACTATGAATATTCTAAAAGTTTTGTCACGCACTATGTGGGGTAGTGACAGGAAGTGCCTGATGAACCTTTATAAAAGCCTTGTACGCACGCGCCTAGATTACGGGGCGATAATCTATCACTCTGCGACACCAAGTGCCTTGAAGATGCTTGACCCAGTCCACCATTTGGGCATTCGTCTTTCTACGGGCGCCTTTCGCACCAGCCCCGTGGAAAGCCTCTACGTCGAATCGGACGAATGGTCGCTACACCTTCAGAGATCTTACCTATCTTTTGTATATTTCCTCAAAGTGAATGCAAACAACGAGCACCCCTCACACACTACAATCAATGAGTTGTCTGCTTCTGAACTTTTTCACAACCGTCCCTCGATGAGACAGCCGTACTCACTTCGTGTGAGGGGACTAGCTGAAGAAATAGGTGTGCCACTTCTCGAACACTGTCTAATGGCTCCCGCTGCCTATCTCCCGCCGTGGCAGTGGCAGCTTATAGATTGTGATGTTTCTTTCGTCGAAGTTACCAAGCATGCGCCACTTGCACATATCCATACACACTTCCTCGAATTACAATACAAGTACCCACACCCTGAATTCTTTACAGATGCCTCAAAGTCTAACATCTCTGTGTCGTACGCAGCTGTTGGTCCATCCTTTTCCGATTCCGGTATTCTGCACCCTGATTCCAGTATCTTCACGGCAGAGGCTTACGCGATACTTGCGGCAGTTAAACACATAAAGCAATTAAAACTACAAAAGGCAGTGATATACACGGATTCATTAAGCGTAGTGAAAGCTTTAAAAACTATGACAAAACACACAAATCTGGTCCTTGTCTCGCTCTATTCTATTTTATGCACGATCTACTCTCTTAAACAACATGTCGTAGTGTGCTGGGTGCCAGGGCACCGCGAGATACAAGGCAACGTGTTGGCGGATCAGCTAGCAGCATCCGCCCACGAAAACAGTCCCAATACGTCTGTAGCTATCCCTCCACTAGACTTAAAACCATTCTTCAAAAGAAAGATCAGGGCCTTTTGGCAGAGCACATGGGATAGGAACACACAAAATAAACTGCATGTTGTCAAGCCGCAACTAGGTAATTGGACACCAGTGTCAAAGTCACGCCACACAGAAGTTACACTCTGCAGACTTAGGATTGGCCACACATACAGTACACATTCATACCTTCTGTCCGGAGGCGATCCACCTTTGTGCGACTACTGTGGCGATCCCTTAACTGTACTTCACACCCTACTACAATGTACGGAACTAGACGCTGTCAGGAAAAAACATTTTTCATCTACATACCTGCAGTTCCCACTCCATCCTGTTATGCTCATTGGCAGAGAACCCCTTTTTAAATACCAGTCCCTCTTTGAATTTCTGAAAGATGTACGTAATTTTAACGTTATTTTTCCAGGCGCTCCGTAGCGCGGTCTCATGATTGAGGCTGTTGCTGCGGTTTCTATCAAAGGAAGCACCTGCCTCCCGGCCTTTGGGGTCAAAGGCCTTGAGGAAGCATCCGTGCTGCTTTCCCGCCTCTCACATATAGATATCATGCTCACTCGTCATTCATCCCACACCCATAGATCACACCACTTGTCACTGCCATAATTTTATACTGTATACACATCTTTTACGCTTCTTTATAGCGCATGATTTTAGGCCTCTATACAGCCACAATACACCCTGTCATCGTAATCATTGGTCATCACCACACAAAAGACATGGCGCTCTTTGGCCACCCATGGCCCTTGCGCCACAAAGCCCCACTAATCATCATCAGGGGTCGCGCGACACAACAGTTTCCAAAGCCTATGCTCGCCATTGCTGGGTTGACGTCGCCATTGCATCATTTGTGGCAACGCAAACATGTATTACTGTAAGCTGTATTACTGTAAAGAGGGCACAAGGACAGTCGAGAAGGAGTTGCTAGCATGTGGTATTAAAAAGACTGACCTACTCCTGTTCCTCTTCATCTGTGCATTATGTCCTTTGTTCTGACGTCAACCGAACTAGCAAGGCAGCATGAAATTAGTTCACAGCAGAAGAGGACATGTCGCTTACTCCCTTTTTTATCAACCTGAAGACTCAGTAATACGTTCTGGTGGGCTAGTTGGTTCGTTGCTGTTAGACGTTCTTAAACTGTGCGAAAAGACCAGGACACTAGCAAGAAAACACAGAGAACACCACAAGCACAGAACTGCCAACTGATTAATTTCTGGTAAGCAAGGAACAGATATTTCAACCAGGAACTTGCACACGTGACCAATCTGTGATCTCACATGTGCCGACAAAAATACGAACATTGCTGAATAGGAGTACAGCCCAAGATGGCGGCCAATCGAGCACCGCTAAACGTGGGACCAATCTCTCTGAGCTTTGCGCATGTGAAGGAACTAATAAAGCCTAATAAGTCACTTAACATATAACCTGAACAATGGTGAAAGAAAGCCAGGCTAGTTGGTTGGGAATTATAATTCATATGCAGTGGCGTACCAACTCGTTCGCGAGTTGGGGGGGGCTGGCGTAGCTCACTCTGTCCGCTGTGTATATATATATGTGTGTGTGTGTGTGTGTGATTTGAGGCGATTTTTTATATTCATAAAGCTGATCAGATAACTTGCTTTTCAAAACTGTTTGTTTTAAATCAAGGAAGAATCTGCACAAACGTATTGTGCAGGCTGAGCCGCTCTATACCACGACAACACAGCAGTGTTTAATAACATTTTCGAAATATTACCGTGAAGTTTAAAAAGTACACCCAAATTTAACCTGATCATCTGAGAATTGCATCAGCAAACTTCCCAGTCTTAGTTTGTCGTTGTAGATACGATGAGTATGAAGAACCTGCTATGACTGTAGTACCTTAAATTCTCACTTATTAAACAAAACATGTGGCCGACAAAGCAAGGTACTTCGCAGAAGTCTTCAGGATAAGCCGAGTGCCAATTTCTTTACTGTTAGAGCCCTCTAATTTAAAGACTTTCTTAAGAAGAAGACCAAGTTCAGTCGATTAATACTTAAGCGAACCACATTGAGCTGGTTGTGTATAGTTATAAGATTATAAATGACTACGAATTTATATACTAGGTGTCGTTCCTTGCCCTCCTACTTTTCCCAGCTTGGGCGCGGAGTTGACGGGAAAGCAGTGAAGTGGCCCTGTACTCCTCCCCTCCGGTTCCTCCAAGTAAATAGCCTACGCAAACTGTATAAGATCAAATTTTCTTTGAAAAAATGTGGGCAATTATAAAGTTAGACTACCCCGCATTGTTTCCTTCCGTATAGGTCGTTAGCTGTTAATGATTGGTCGAAATTTTCTGGGTCATGCTCACAGCACCTGCTCGTAAAACGACGCAACAAAAGACGCGTAAGTGATCCACCGCGTAATTACCGCGTACGCATGACTGCATAAAAAGTAATAATGATGAACTATTTTCAATACGTTGTATTGTTTTTCATTGGTTCTTCGCTATTCGTCAAAAATTTTCAATGTGCCTTAACATCGCCTCCAATTGTTACGCGACGTCACAAGTTTGCGAAAACTTGCGGCGTTAAAATGAAGTGTGCACAATAAGCAGCACATTACTTTGCTGAAACAATAACTCATTTTTTTTCGGAATAGCCAGACAGTGTCTCTTTCTGAACGTAATTTAAGAAGGCTGCCCGCCAATCATATTGGCAGCGGCTGTTTATAGCAGCGGGCGAGATGGATTCATATGTGTATTGTCACGTGGTCGTGACGTCGACGAAGACAGCAGTCAGCGTTTGCAGGATGAAACCGTTTATTTGGCCGAACTTGTGGCCGGAAAATGAGAACTCGAACTACAGCAATACACGCTGTACAAAGATAGCGGCGAACAGGGCGTCGTCCGTCGATCAACTGACAAGCGGTGAAGCGCGTCGGCATTTAAAAATGTGCCGTCGAATATTCCAGCGTTATCGCTGGCTGTCCTGCAAATTCTAGAATAAGCTGGAGTGTGCGCGTCTTGCGCGCAATCTTAACAAAACGATCTACAATGATCGCGAAGGTTCTCGAACAATGAGGCGCGGTTCGCGCTGAGCGTTGCCGACAGTCTTTGTGGCCGAAAACCGAATACAGCAAAAGTGATAAAGAAACGCACGTGGCAATGCCCCCCTCTGAAAAAGCATCGTCCCGATGCTTTAAACAGAACAGGCCAATGCATGCAACAATAAATAACAAGAATAAAGCAACAAAGTAATATAAACAATAAGCACAAGAAAGAAAGCACAATAATAAAGCAAAATGACAGTCCTCAGATTCGCTAACGTGCGTAATATGGTTTGAGGCGCACGACATGGACGACTTCAGGACGTGCACGGCGCCGCTGAGAGTTCGCAATGCCGTCAGGGACAACCTCGTAGTCGAGTGCGGCGAGGCGTCGAAGTACCCTGTACGGTCCGAAGTATCGTCGAAGAAGCTTCTCACTGAGTCCCCGTCGGCGTATTGGCGTCCATACCCATACACGGTCACCGGGTTGGTATTCCATGTGGCGTCGTCGAAGGTTGTAGCGGCGGCTGTCAGTCGTCTGCTGGTTCTTGATCCGTAGGCGGGCGAGCTGTCGTGCTTCTTCGGCGCGCTGTAAGTAAGCGGCGTCGAGATTGTCTTCGTCGGTGACGTTGGGTAGCATGGTGTCGAGCGTCGTCGCCGGGCTTCTTCTGTAGACCAACTTGTACGGCGTCATCTGCGTCGTTTCTTGGACGGCCGTGTTGTAAGCGAAGGTCACGTACGGAAGGACGGCGTCCCACGTCTTGTGCTCAACGTCGACGTACATGGCCAGCATGTCGGCGATGGTCTTATTTAGACGCTCTGTGAGGCCATTGGTCTGTGGGTGGTAGGCGGTGGTGCGGCGGTGGCTCGTCTCGCTGTATTTGAAGATCGCCTGAGTTAGGTCCGCAGTAAAGGCGGTACATGTGTCTGTTATGAGGACCTCTGGGGCGCCATGACGCAAGACGATGTGCTCCACGAAGAACTTGGCTACCTCGGCGGCACTGCCTTTGGGCAAGGCCTTTGTCTCGGCGTAACGGGTGAGGTAGTCAGTTGCTACGACGATCCACTTGTTGCCGGAAGTCGACGTCGGGAACGGCCCCAGTAGGTCCATCCCGATTTGCTGGAACGGCCGGTGAGGTTGTTCGATTGGCTGCAGAAGTCCCGCTGGCCTAGTCGGCGGTGTCTTCCGTCGCTGGCAATCTCGGCAAGTCTTAACGTAGTGGGCGACGTCGGCAGGAAGGCGTGGCCAGTAGTATTTTTCCTGTATCCTCGCGAGCGTGCGGGAAAAGCCGAGGTGGCCAGCCGTCGGGTCGTCGTGCAGGGCCTGCAGAACCTCTGGTCGCAGTGCCGAAGGAACAACGATGAGGTAGTCGGCCCGGTCCGGAGAGAAGTTCTTCTTTACGAGGACATCGTTTTTCAAGAGAAATGACACCAATCCCCGCCTGAATACTTTTGGAACAACGGCGGTCCTGCCCTTGAGGTATTCCACAAGGCCCCTGAGTTCCGGGTCAGCTTGCTGTCGTTCAGCGAAGTCGTCGGCACTTATGGTTCCCAAGAAGCAGTCATCATCGTGGTCGTCCTGCGGCGGTGCGTCGACGGGGGCACGAGACAAGCAGTCGGCGTCGGAGTGTTTTCTTCCGGACTTGTAAACGACGGTAATGTCGAATTCTTGAAGTCTTAGGCTCCACCGCGCGAGGCGACCTGAAGGGTCCTTCAAGTTGGCTAGCCAACACAAGGCGTGGTGGTCGCTCACAACTTTGAAGGGTCGGCCGTAGATGTAGGGGCGAAACTTCGATGTAGCCCAGATGATGGCCAGGCACTCCTTTTCTGTTGTGGAATAGTTGATTTCTGCCTTTGATAGCGACCGGCTAGCATAACTGATGACCCTTTCCAATCCGTCGGTCTTCTGCACAAGGACGGCGCCGAGTCCTACGCTGCTTGCGTCGGTGTGGATTTCCGTATCGGCGTGCTCGTCGAAATGCGCAAGTATCGGAGGCGTCTGCAGGCGTCGTTTCAATTCTTGAAATGCCTGAACTTGCGACGTTTCCCACCTGAATTCGACGTCGGCCTTCGTGAGTTGCGTCAGTGGCTCGGCGATCCGTGAAAATTCCTTGACGAAACGTCTGTAATAGGCGCACAAGCCGAGGAAACGGCGTACGGCCTTCTTGTCGGTGGGCGTCGGGAAGTCAGCGATGGCAGCTGTTTTCCGCGGGTCCGGGCGAACACCATCCTTGCTGATCACATGACCCAAGAACAAGAGCTCCTCGTACGCGAAGCGGCACTTTTCAGGCTTCAAAGTGAGTCCGGAGGTCTTGATTGCTTGAAGTACAGCTTCAAGGCGCCGAAGGTGTTCGTCGAAGTTTGAGGAAAACACAACGACGTCGTCCAAGTACACGAGACATGTCTGCCACTTCAAGCCGGCCAGTACTGTATCCATAACCCGTTGAAAAGTCGCAGGTGCCGAGCAAAGACCAAAAGGCATGACCTTGAACTCAAACAGGCCGTCTGGCGTTATAAAGGCAGTCTTTTCTCGGTCTCTCTCGTCGACTTCTATTTGCCAGTAACCGGTCTTGAGGTCCATCGACGAAAAGTACTTTGCGTTGTGTAATCGATCCAGGGTGTCGTCTATCCGGGGAAGGGGATACACGTCCTTCTTCGTGACTTTGTTCAGGCGACGATAATCGACGCAAAAACGGAGAGTCCCATCCTTCTTCTTCACTAGCACCACGGGGGATGCCCACGGACTCTTCGACGGCTGGATGATGTCGTCGCGTACACTCTAAGAAAAGATCGAGTAAAAAGGGCGTCTTTTTGTCCCACAACAATAATCGTCATCAGGCTTGCTTGCGTTTCCTTTCTTGAAAACTCGGCGCTGGCCACTTTCCTACCAAGAATGCTATGTCACGCTGATAGCGCGCATGTCGTTCGTGACCAGAAAGTGCCGGCCGCACGGCGATAGTGCAAGGAAAGGAAGGCAAAATAAATGACGATTATTGTTGTGGGACAAAAAGACGCCCTTTTTACTCGATATTTTCTTAGAGTGTAGCATTTCGTCGACCTGTTTCTTCACGGCCTCCCGTTCCCGTGTCGAAACCCGGTAGGGACTCTGACGGAGTGGTCGAGCATTTTCTTCTGTTATAATGCGGTGCTTAGTAAGGGGCGTTTGTCGGACCCGCGATGACGACGAGAAACAGTCCTTGTTTTTCTGCAGAAGGCATCGAAGCTGTTGCTGTTAGCGAGCGGGAAGACTTGGGTTTACGTCGAAGGGTGGCGCAGGTGTTGGGGTAGTCGTCGTAGCTTCGTCATGATCTGGAAAGGCAAACGCATCGCTGACGGCCAAGATTTCTTCGATGTATGCAATCGTCGTGCCCCTGCTCAGGTGTCTGTATTCTTGGCTGAAGTTCGTTAGCATCACGCTTCCTTTTCCTTCATGCAACCGAGCAATGCCCCTTGCAACGCAAATGTCGCGGTCTAGTAGCAAACGCTGATCGCTCTCGATGACACCTTCGATGTCTTCAGCTTTTTCGGTGCTGACGGGAATTATGATGCTGGAGCGAGGCGGGATGGTAACTTGATCCTCGAGCACGTTCAGGGCATGGTGACATGGATTCGTATCTGGCGGTGTCGTTTTGTCCGACGATAGGGTTATCGACTTGGTTCTTAAGTCAATGACGGCGCCATGATGGTTTAAGAAATCCATGCCAAGTATGACGTCCCTGGAGCAGTGTTGCAAGATTACGAAACTCGCAGGATACGTGCGATTATTGATTGTAACTCTTGCTGTGCAGACTCCAGACGGCGTTATTAGATGGCCTCCAGCGGTACGGATTTCGGGGCCTTCCCAAGCAGTCTTAACTTTCTTCAACTTCGTGGCGAAAGGCCCACTGATGACGCAATAGTCGGCTCCAGTGTCGACGAGAGCGGTGACGTTGTGGCCGTCAATGAGAACGTCGAGGTCGCTAGTTCGTCGTCTTGCGTTGCAATTGGGTCGCGGCGTCGGGTCACGGCTGCGTCGGTTTGTTCCGCTGCTTCGACGTGGCGTCGTCAGTTCTTCCTCAGGCCGTGAAGTTTCGACGTCAGGGCTTCGTTCGTCTTGCGGCGTGTTCTTTAGATTTCGTTGCGGCGTCGTCGTCGGCGGCGGAGGATCTTCGGTAGTTCGTCGTACAGCAACCGCACCTCCATCGGTTGCTGCCCTTAGTTTTCCGGATACGGGCTAGGTGACCGGCCCCGGTTTGGGCCAGTGTACTGCCGGCGGTGCGGAGACATGTAGCGGCCGGGCGACGGCGAGCGGGAAGGTCGTCGTTCTTGCCAGTGTGTTCCGGTGAGGTAGTTGTCGATGTCCCGAGGCCGTTCGCCTGGCTGCGGGCGCGGCGCGTTGACGGCGAATCCTCGAAGCCCCATCTGTCGGTACTGGCAGCGGCGGTATGTGTGGCCGGCTTCCCCGCAATGATAGCAGATCTAGCGGTCGGTTGTCAGGGGCACGCCAAACGTCGGTCTTTCGAGGGGCGCATGGTTGTCCTGTCGGCGGGCGGTATGGCGTCGGTGGTGGTGGCGGCGGTGCCTGACGTCGGAACTGCTGCGGCGGCGCGGCGTCTTGACGCGGGCGAGGAGGGGCGGCGTTGCGTCGGGCTGCAGCAGCATAGCTCATGGCTTGCGGCTGAGGCAGTG
This sequence comes from Rhipicephalus sanguineus, assembly GCF_013339695.2. Classification (NCBI taxonomy): domain Eukaryota; kingdom Metazoa; phylum Arthropoda; class Arachnida; order Ixodida; family Ixodidae; genus Rhipicephalus; species Rhipicephalus sanguineus. The sequence continues at coordinate 18,243,456 of NC_051181.1, read as the reverse complement.
GCGGTTCAAGGTTGCCCAGGGACTGCTGGATTTCTGATCGAACGACATCTGCGATCAAGTCCACTTGAGGCTGCGCCGAAGGTAAGAGCTTGCGAAGCTCCTCCCGCACGATCGCTCTGATCGTTTCACGCAGGTTGTCGGAGCCGAGGGCATGAACAGCTGGGCTGTCTTGAATCAATCGGCGATTATATTGGCGGTTACGCAATTCCAGCGTCTTCTCAATAGTGGTTGCCTCTGAGACGAATTCTTGGACCGTCGAGGGTGGGTTCCGCATCAGCCCAGCGAAGAGCTCTTGCCTTACCCCTCGCATGAGGAAGCGGACTTTCTTGTCCTCGGGCATGGCAGCGTCAGCGTGGCGAAACAGTCGGGTCATTTCCTCTGCGAAGATGGCCACGCTTTCGTTTGGTAGTTGCACCCGTGTCTCCAGCAAGGCTGCGGCCCTTTCTTTTCTGACGACGCTTGCGAACGTCTGCAGGAAAGCGCTCCGAAAGGCGTCCCAAGTTCGAAGAGTGGACTCCCGGTTCTCGAACCAGGTCCTTGCTGCGTCTTCAAGGTAAAAGTAAACGTGCCGCAGGTTGTCCTCGGAGTCCCAGTTGTTAAATTTTGAGACCCTTTCGAAAGTCTCGAGCCAGGTGTCCGGGTCATCGAATGACGACCCGCGGAAGGTTGGCGGCTCCTTGGGCTGCCGGAGTAGGATCGGCGCAGGCTGCACGGGGTCGGTCATCGTCGCTGCGGTGGGTGTTGGGACCTTGGGCTGCCTGGTTTGTTCGGGAAGGAGCCCGTGCTCTGGCTGCAGTCCCTTCTGCCTGCGGCTTGTTCGACGATCCGGGTTTTCTTTGCTGTCGTCCTCCTCGCGGCTTGGGCTTGGGTCAGCGCTTCGCGGGGGCACCCGGATCATGGAAGAAGCAGCACCTCCACCAGATGTCACGTGGTTGTGACGTCGACAAAGACAGCAGTCAGCGTTTGCAGGATGAAACTGTTTATTTGGCCGAACTTGTGGCCGGAAAATGAGAACTCGAACTACAGCAATACACGCTGTACAAAGATAGCGGCGAACAGGGCGTCGTCCGTCGATCAACTGACAAGCGGTGAAGCGCGTCGGCATTTAAACATGTGCCGTCGAATATTCCAGCGTTATCGCTGGCTGTCCTGCAAATTCTAGAATAAGCTGGAGTGTGCGCGTCTTGCGCGCAATCTTAACAAAACGATCTACAATGATCGCGAAGGTTCTCGAACAATGAGGCGCGGTTCGCGCTGAGCGTTGCCGACAGTCTTTGTGGCCGAAAACCGAATACAGCAAAAGTGATAAAGAAACGCACGTGGCAGTATGATAGATACTATCAGTTGTAGTATAACGATGCTGAGCTGTTCTTGTGCATGTACAACTCTCTGTGAACTCATCTTTGCTGACAAAAAGGTAGAGAGAGTAATAAATATTATTAGGAACAGACACAATCCTGTGCAGGTAGGCAGCCTTTTTAGTCCAGAAAACCATGGACGCTGATCATCTCCCTAGTGAGGTAGACCAAGTAACGGGCGAACTTGAAAGCTGGGCTTCTCAATGTGCTCGAGTCCATTGCCTTGTTACAAGCCGCCACGATCGCCACAGGCTACCATACGATAATCAAAGTGAAGCAGGCTAATCGGATACTAAAGTGAGAACCTATTTTAGCTGTCCTGGCTAGGCACAACTAAAATACTGGACGCTTTTGCATACTCATCAACTCACAGCAGCTTGAATATGGAGCAGTGGCGATGCTATTCATTTTCAAAGAAACTGAATTTCCTGAAAAAGGAGAGCGTTTGATCGGGCTATAAAACGTTTACTGGTTCTCGCCCATATTTGCGTCGCGGATTACTTAAATTTCAGGCCATGCAGCACAAAATAAAATCATGACAGATTGCTGTAATGTTATGGAGCCCCTGCTGAGCGATAGCCTCCTCTGCAATGCTCGAGCGCAAGACGCGCAAGCGTGGAATAGGCAGCCCGCACCGCAGGTATACCCTACAGTGCGTGGTCATGACACACGGAGGACAGTCATCACAGCAGAATTGTAGGACAAATTTTATTACAAAATCACGTTATGGCTGCGTTCAAGTAAAACTTTGCCTGACTTGTTAGTTTCCCAGTATGCAGCCGACAATAACCACTGTCGAAAGTGGGGGGGCTCCGCCCCTTAACATTTCAAATTGGGGGGGGGGGGGGGGGGGGGGGGGGGGGGCTAGCATCCCCCTTGCCCCCCCGGTAGATACGCCTATGTCATATGGCATCACGACAGGGACAGAGAAGAGGGACGCACAGAGACAGTGCTATGTGTGCGCGTGCCTCTTCTCTGTCCCTGTCATGGTGCGCCACGCCATATGAATTGATGTGTACAAAAGATTGATCGCTCAGCAAAATGAATATGTAATAAAACCACATGAAGACTAAAATATGGCACATTAAAAATCAACCATTAACAGAAGTAAAGGTGAAGGCGACAGAATTAAAAGTGACAAAGTAAAACAGTAAGACCTCTTGTGGAAAACTGGCGGTCGCCCGCTGTTTTTGCATTAAACCAACAAACAAACATTGCAACAAAAGGCACAAAAAAAAGCTTTTACAGGGCACTCTCCAGGAAAGCAACTTCCTCGGGCAATAACGAAAGACGGCATGCTAATACACTTGTCACCATTTTTCATGATGTGATAGGCTTCGACAGTCTCCCTTTAGGTCTGGTGCCCCGATTTAAGCAAGTACTTGGTCCTTTCAAGAATTGGTTTGCAGGGTGTGTTTCCCTCATCTTTTCCTGTGCATGTTTGCAATGTTGAGCCAATGTGCCTCCTGTATTGTTCTTTACATGCCATTGGTGTTCCCGCGCCCTTTCGTTGAAACACCTTCCCGTCTGTCCAATATACAAGCTGTCACACGTCAGGGGAATGGAGTACACCTCCCCACAAACACACTCAGTGTAGTTTGTTTGGTGCCTTGTTGAGCACTGGGGCGTACTCTTACTGTTTCCTGTGACCATAGGGCACACTCTACAGGGAGCCGAGAAGACTACCTTGACCCCGTACCAGCTCGCCACTTTTTTTACGTTGTGTGAAATTCAATGATCGTAAGGCATAACCTGCAATTTGTCATTCTGAAAATTTTCTTTTAGTGGCTTCTTACCTTTCAGTTTTTGTAGAAGGCTTTCACAAGCACCTGCAGTTAATTGAACTATGAGGGTAGCCAATCGACTGACTTGCTGATTGAAGCTGATTTCCACTTTATGCTCACAGGATTTATCAAGCACGGACTTGCAGGCTAGGGTTACGTTTGCCCTCGTAACAAGCTTTGACTGCACACTTTCAAACGGAATAGGGGCTTCTTTTGTCCTCGGGTTGTAATACCAACAAACGTGTTTGTCGTCAAAAAGGAGTCTGAGGTTTAAGAACTGAAGGCAATTGTCCCTAGCTAATTCGTGCGTGAAGGTGAGCCCTGCGAAAATGCCATCAAGCTTATTGTGCACGAGCACATGGAGTATAACTAGATCATCATCACCATAACTGAAAATCTTTACGTCATCTTGCCTAGAGGTTAGTTGCTCTACTCGCTGATAAAACAGTCATGCTACAGAATGGAGTGCAGGTTCAATTTAGTCCCGATGCCACAACACGTTTTATATTATGGTAAAAAAGGTTGACTCATCACCAGATCCTGTTGCAGCAAGCCAAGGCGTAGTTGACAAGTACATGTAATTGTAATCATACACGGTAGGTGCATATTATTTGTTCCTTTGACATTGATTCATCATCCTTTACGTTGGAGCCACACATTGCTGCTCTTGTAATGCGACATCTGGGATTATGGCAGTACTGCTTACAGTATCAAACATAGAAACTAGCATTGTGGTAATGGTCATGTTAGGTCGGATGAAATAATATATTGACTTAAGCTGCACGGCAAAGTCTCATTAATTGAACCCTTGTTATTTCAGGTACAGTAATCAGATAATTTCAGTGATGGGAAAGCTGCTACAATTGCTCCAAGCTGCTACATTTCATTAAAGCTGCTACATCTATGCTACAAATGAGCACCATTGCTCCAACCTGCTACATTTCGTGAAAGCTGCTACATCCATGCTACAAATGAGCAGAACTGCTCCAAAGCTGCTACGCATAGCCTCCGAGATTACCTGGCAATGCGCCGCTTTATCTCGGAGGCCACCGTCAAGGGGATTTGTTGGCTCTGTTTGTGAAAAATGCTGGTGAACTTCTTACAAGGTTCCTAAAACTGTTTCAGGGAACCGAACCCCTGCTTCACATTCTTTATGATGAAATGGTGATGCTGCTAAAAAAAATCTTGGGAAGGTTTTTAAGGACCGAAGTGTTTCAGGCAAAGTCAGGCAGTCAGCTTGCATTCATTGACGTTGAGTCCTCTCGGAACTGGAAACAACATGTAGAGGTAGGAGCAGACACCGAAGAAGCTATTAAGACCTGGACTGCTGCAGAGAAAGCTGCGTTCCGGCTAGGAGCAAGGTCGTCCTACATTACATGTTCGAAGTACTTGATGGCAAAACTTCCTCTTGAGAATCAGATGCTCCAACATGTCAGGTGCCTGCATCTGAGCAATCATAGTGCGGAATCTTCAAGAGACTCCTTCAGATATCTTGCAAAGTGTGCACCCCAGGTGGTTCAACCCGATGAAGTTTCATCTCTTCTTGATGAATTGACGGTGCTAAACTTGAACCAGTTACATGCAGGTTCTGACATGCCACTGGACAAATACTGGCATCAAGTTTTCATCATGAAAGATGGTCAGGGTGGGCCAAAATATCCGCTATTGTCCAAGCTAGTCAAGGCACTTCTATCACTTCCGCATGGCAATGGCGATGTTGAGCGTGGATTTAGTGAAAACTCAAGAGTCCTGCACGACAGGTCAAATCTTTCTCTCTCAAGCACAAATGGCATACGTCACATAATGTCATATTCAAAGAGGTTTGACAGTGACCCGTGCTCATTTCCAGTCAATTCCGATGTCATCAAGGCTGTCAAGGGGGCATCAAGACGGTATGCGGAGCGCCTTGCAGCTGAAGAGTGACCATCAAAGCATATGCGTATAGATGCAGAGCAAAGTTCACCGAATGTGGAACTTACCAATGACCAAGCCTAAAAGGAAGTGGCTGAGGCAGAACGGATGATTAAAAATGCTGACTTGTTGATTCAGCGGGGCATGAAGTTGAAGAACTTCTCTTACATCGAGAGTGGGCGAGCAGTGCTTGCTCAAGCACGAAAAAAGATGGCCGAGTGTATGCCACACTTGCATGCGGAGAAAAAAGGGAAGGAAGCTTAGTGTGTTTCATAGAAGTGACATTCATGTATTGTGTACCTGCGTCTTTGTGCCAACCAGTCTTCATATATTTGTGATCCTAGGTTTTGTTTAAAGCTTGCGTTAGTTGCACCGTCATTGAACTCATGCGCACACTGTATATAATACTTCCTTTTATTGTATAATAAAAGCATTAAAACGCCATCTGACCTGTTTTTTTTTTTTTTTTTTCGTTTTCGCAACCTGCTACGAAACTGAGGGCAGCTGCTACAAATCATCATTTTTCCTGCTACAAAACCTGATACAAAACACTTTTGGCCATTCCCATCACTGTAATTTGTATGTTTGCACAAATATGGTCCTGGAACACGTGTTTTTTAATGACAGCACATATGTTTGCAAATGTGTTGTCATTACTTGCATTACTTCCTGAGGTAAAAGTAGCAGCACAAACACACAAGACACCCTACATAGAAAAGACACGACACACACAAGTGCTCTCAACTGCTTTATTTCTTTGGATGTCAAATGTATATATACGCCCAAGGCTGCCTTACAGCACGTGTGCACACAACAGTAGTTGTGTGCGCATGTGGGGTTGTGTGTTTGCACTGCTACTTTTACCTCAGGAGTATGTACCAACTTAGCCCAAATGAAGTTTTATTGCATTGCTTGCTTGCAGCTGTGTTGACTCTCACTAATTCAGATATATTTGGCACGCTGAAGAGTGAGAAACAAAATAGGACAGACTGCATAGTCGTAGTCATCAGCTTTAATAGTGTGGTAACAAGAAAGATGCAACACTTTGTGTTTTTACAACCACATCTGGCACCATGTTGGCTTTGTGCCATCAAAACAGTGGCGACACAATCTGCACATAATTCCGCGCAGCTGCCACCTCGCTATCATTCAGCCCGGCGTGACACAGCTGCATGCTGCGCTGCATTCCAATAAGCTGCAGCGTCACCCGTGGCATGCGTCACCGGCGGTGGCTACAAAACCAGACCGTCAAGCTCGGAAGATCCTCATTGCTTCGCTACCCAGACGTGCGTAACGTTGACATGCTCGCCCGCTCCTGCTGCTAACTGAATAAACAATTGTTACGTTTTTACGTAGGGATTCGTCCTTCCGTTGACACAGCATCCCACATACCCGGAAACAAACCGCACCACCATGGCCGACCCGGAAGCCCTTGCTGCTCTTTGCCAGCAAGTGCAACAACTTCAAAAGCAACTGCAGACCCAGCAACAGCAGCATTCTGGCAGTGACTCCACAACCCTGGCTGTGCCTGCCGCTGTGGACTTCAGAGCTCCTGCATAAGGCAAACCGCACGCTGCTCCACACGACGTCTGGCGTGTCGCTGTCAAGCTTTTGCCGTTCTGGGTGAACTTGCCCGAGGTATGGTTTGCCCAAGTCGATACCCAGTTCTCCCTGGCGCGCATCACATGAGACCAAACCCGCTACGATTACATCGTCACCCACCTGGACGCCCGCTACACCAACGAGGTCCGGGATATTCTTGCCAACATTTATGATCACCTGGGGGGTTATATTGTAAGCGTTCTGTCACAGAACGGAGGTGTTCTGTTTTATTGAACCGCACGCGATTGGTGGAGGCTCGTTTGATGGTCAAGACGTGAGAATAGCCACAGAACAGCCACAGAACAAATGGAGGCCCCATTCTGTCGATAGAACGGATACAAAATGGTCTCCGGACGGCTTGGATTGGATTGAAATGTAAGCGCTGGTGCCGGAGAATTCTCTGGCCCTGGGCGTGCGGAGAGCTGGTCGAAGCAGACAAAGAGGAGGCAGAATTGTATGAAGCAGCCTGTTCCTCCTCCCACTGTCGTTCCAAGTAACAGATCAGCGAATGAATTCCTACAACTGGACGAATGCTACACCGCTGTCAGCGGCCAACAACACTCTTTATCTGTCGAATTCGCCAATCCCAAGTTCAGCATTATTTCAGCACGCAGAAGCCACGGCTTTGCCAGCACTTGATGTGCCAGAACGAGACGCTTCGTGAGCCATTGGTGCAACATCGTCGGTTTTCAGTGCAGGCATGGACGAAGCAAGGTGGTGGCCATTCCCTGCTGAGCGAAGTCTCGGTCAACGAACCCCAGATAAACGACCTTCTCATACCACCTGCGCATCCTCCCGACGACATCGCTTCCAACGTCAGAAGGGTGCTAGTGAGGTCAACGAAGCCATGACGACGAACTTGGCTGAAGTCATCGTTAGCCGAGCTCGAACTCACGCTTCATTTACTTAAGATGGTCTAACAAAACTTGTTGCTGGGCTAGTTGGTGCATAGTTAAAATACAGGAAACTGGCGCAACATAGGACGAAGACGAGGGAAAAGGTACAAGTGCGCTTCGTCTTTGTCCCATGTGGTGCCACTCTTCTGTAGTATTATGATGTTTCAGTTCAGTTCAGTTTATTACCTTAAAGGCCCCCCTTTCTAGAAGAAGCATTACATAAGGAGTGGGGTTTTATTTAGGTTAACAATGAGCAGTGAGTGTTGTTTTAGTATTGAAGATGATCTTGAAAGGCAGATGATGAGGCGATGATGACTGTGTCCCGGGGGAGGCCATTGCAGTCTGTGGCTGCTGGAGAAAAGAACGAGGCAGAAAAAGTAGTGGTGCGCAATGATGGGCGGGCAACCTTAAATGGATGACTGGTTCGATGAGATATGCGTGCTGCGGCTGTTATATAAGGTGGCTGATTAAGCGAAGAATGAAATAATTTGTGATAAAACACGAGAGTTGCAGTGCAGCGATGCAAAGGAAGGGCTGGCAGTCCAGATTTGGCTTTCAAAGATGAAATACTGATATCGTATGAGTAAGGTGAGTGAATGAATCTGGCAGCACGATTCTGTACTGCATTGATAAATACGCTCGATGTGGGCTCCATATGGCAGATGCATATTCTAATTTTGGTCTGATTAGTGATTGATACGCAAGTAATTTTACATGTAGGGGGGCTAGAGGGAGATGGCGCTTGAGAAAACCAAGTGCTTTATTGGATGCTGAAACTACGTTAGCGATGTGGGTACGCCATATAAATCATAAGGTTATTCCAAGATATTTATAAGATGGTACTGATTCAATTGGGGCGTTAACGATGGAATACTGGAAACGATATGAGCTGTGGCGACGGGAAAACGGCACAAGTTTACATTTAGAAACATTAAGGGTCATTAACCATGTGTTACGCCAATTAAGCATGCTGTTAAGATTTGTTTGGAGATATAGGTGATCATGCTGGTTACTGACAGTGTGATAGATGGCATAGTCGTCGGTGAACGTGCGAATGCTGCCAGATACGTGATCGGGCAAGTCGTTAATATATACAGTAGACTCTCGTTAAATGGAACCTGAAGGGACCAGGAAAATGTGTTCCGTTTACTGAGAAAGGAGCAGGGGTGCAGAGTCCAAGTACGAAACCAATCATATTAGGAGTAGTTGTTCCGTTTAAGAGATTTCCATTTACTGAGAGTCTACTGTATTTGGAATAGAGGGGGACCAAGGACCAATAGAGGGGAACGCCTGATGGGACTGCGAGAGAGTTAGATAGGTGACCATTAACAAAGACTGACTGAGAACAGTTAGTGAGAAACTGTTCAATCCATTGAAGAATGTTAGGGTGTAGGTGCAGGTGTGAAAGTTTTAGCAAAAGGCGGCGGTGAAGAACTTTATCGAAAGCTTTTGCATAGTCTAGAAACATGTTACGGTCAAGGTTAGTGTGCAAGTCGTGAAGAAAGAGCGCTAATTGTGTTTTGCAGGAGAGGCCTTTACAAAATCCGTGTTGTGATAGATGGAAAAAATTACAGGAGTCCAAGGAAACTTATGATTTGAGAGTAGATGACGTGTTCCATTATTTTACAGGGTACACTAGTTAATGAAAATGGGGCGGTAGTTCAAGGGTGAGTCTCTATTACCTGATTTGTACACTGGAACGACCTTCCCCATTTTCCTAGAGTCGAGACCTGCTGCTTGCCAAAATTCATGGTGCACTGGTCCGTTGAAAGCAAGGCTGCCAAAGCACAAGTTGTATGGCACACCGCCATTGAGTATCACTCTCGCTTCAGCAGTACATAGCGTACTATCACACCGGTGCACTGTGCAATTGGGATCCGGACAACGAGGTCGTTTTTGTACGTCGTGTACAGTCACCTCTGGTGTGCTCCTATGTACAGCAAGATAGTCATCAGTGAGACTTACGACTCCTTAGGCCAATGGCGCCCACCAAAGCTGCCATTGGCAATTTTCCATGCCAGATGCGAGCGTGGCTGAGAACTTCAGCCACAGCGATGCACCCAATGTCACCCACCAGAGACACTGCTGGCAGACCACCAAACCATGTTGCAGCATGGTTGGGGCTGACCACATTGATGCACAGTGTCGGCAGCTCTGCACGCTCGCAGTCACGGCTGAGTGTGATGACGAAGAACGACACCGTGCTTAGGGCACTGTGAGCTGATCGAAGTAGACAAAGAAGAGGCAGAACAGCTGGCGCAGGAATGGGTGCTGTCTCTGTGTTTTTTCATTACAATATATGTATATCATTGTCTTTTTCTGTCTTTCTTTTTATCCCCAGCAGAAGCAAAATGGCTGGTAGCAGGCATGGTGTGAGGGTGCACCTATGCAGTTGGTATCCAGTGCCAGAACATGGGGTCATGAATTCATATCCAGGCAGCAATGAAATGTGGCAATGTGAAATGACAAGTCACCCCAATAAAAGATCAGATTAATTGCAAAAAGATGGTTGATTCCTCTGTCATAGGAATCGGTATAACACGAAAGTGAAACGTGTCGTCAAAGAAGTAGTTTATTGCTTTAGTGCATTGGTATATCAGAGCTTGTATAATTTATATTGTTGTTTGGCAGATGTAGCGCCGCCTGATGTGGACGCACTCACGTTGACGCCTAGTGCACATCTCCGTACCGACAACTAACGCCCATGATCATGATTGAACCCTTGCAGTAGCTGTAGTTCTTGACATATACGTGGACACCGCATATGGGGGTGAATCCCGCGCAAATATGGCATCAACAAGCACATAATAAACACTGATACTCGGTATGCACTCCTTCAAAGCGTCGTGAAACTCGAACAGAAACGCTGCGCGCGTTGTGTGTTCCCTCTAGCCTGACAGTTAATTCTCACAGGGCAAGCGGGGAACGTGGTGCGACAGCCAGGCGGGCATCGGAGAGCTATTTGTCAATATGGATGGACGCTATGAGCCAAGGTTGGACTGAAGCCACCACCTAGCGGTGTGTTAAACGAAATTACACTTATATTAGCAACGGTCGCAGCAACGACGCGTTTTTTTTTTTTCGAGCCCGGTGGCACACACGTCACCACCCCGTTATAAAGGGGACGCTCCTTTGGATGGATGCTATGAGCGCCTGAGAAAAGCGTTTCCCGGAGTTCCAAAGGTCGTGTATCGCCGCAATAGGAATTTTAAGGACATGTTAGTGCCTGCAAAAGTAAACCCTCATTCTACTGCCCACATAACTAACACCTTGTTGTCGTCCAAGATGTAAGACTTGTAAACACCTTCAAGATGACGTTATAGTTACAAGTACTGGAAGTGATTACGTGCATCCTATAAAATCTAGTTTTACCTGCATTAGTTCAAACGTTATCTACATGATCGAATGTTCATATTGTCAAGAACGGTACATTGGCGAAACGGGACAACCTGGTAATGTTAGATTAAACGGGCATCGCGCGGACACGGCGAAGAAGTTGCCCAAAGCAGTGGCACAGCATTTTAAGGTAGCAGGTCACAACTTCGAAGATCTAAAACTTTACATACTTCAGTCAAACTTCTGGTCCCCAAGAGTCAGAAAATGTACAGAGTCATACCTTATTCACAAGTTTAATACAGTCCAGCCAGCAGGTAATAACGTTTCTAAGGGGGCTCTTGAATCTCTTCGGTATGGTACATGCACAACGAAAACCAATGAGAGTTAAACCCTTCTTCTAGGAATTTCGAACTTACTATTGTTAAAATGCCATGTGCTTCCACTGACAATGATTCAGCGAAACGTATACCCCCCTCTCCCCCCCCACCGCTTTTTTGTTCTTTTTTTTCGCCTTCCTTATGACTCGCCCAGTTCGTCACGGCGGCCTCTCCCTCTCCCGCCCCCACTCTGGCAGTTGCCCTCCCCTTCTCCCTTGTGGTGGAGAGGGCAGGAAGCATATACACACGAGAGCTAAGGAAATCAGTTCCAGCCTTGAGGAAGACAAGTCCACTTGTCGAAACGTCGACTCGAGCACCCACTCCCTGTTTACGGATTTTTTTATCAGATTAATTGCAGTATCAGTAATGGCTGGAAGCCCACAATTGAAAGAGCATCAATTATTAGAAATGTGACTTTTGAGGGACAGTATGCACAAAGAATTGGGCTTTTTGCATACGACCATACCACCACTGAAGTCAGGGGTCTCAAAAACACGGGACTGTCTCCGTCCCATGTATTTTATTTTATTAATGAGCTTCACAGACATTACAGGTCTCAAGAATGTGTTCAAACACGACCATGGAACAGAAAGAATATTTCAGAATCAGTTTTGAGATTCTGGAGATCAGTATTGACATCAAATCCTGACTTCAAATTTTCATCACAAATCCCCCATATATCAAATATGGGAAAGGCCTTTTTCAAATGGCAAAGTTAGCTGAAATATTGTTGATTTTTGTTTTTCTGTGGCTGCAGTTACAGCTGCCGCAAGGTGCCACTACTGAATGTTCCTCTGTCAGCGTATACTATTTTGTGACGTTATCTGGTTGCCGATGCTGACAGGTGTTTCACTCATATATATTCTCACTCCATGGCCAAAGGGAGTGTCTGGAACCGTGTTGCTTTAATATACACACGGTGCTATGCAGACTATTACCTGATGGATGGTGCATCGGTGCTGCCTGTGCTGGCGTTGGATCTGCAGCAAGGTGACGAGCTGGCTGACCTGTGTGCGGCTCCTGGGGGAAAGTTGCTGGCAGCCATGTGCACGGGAATCTTAGGTACGAGTGTGATGAGGTACTGCAGCGCAACAGTGCTGACTGAACATTCAACTAGAACTTCACTGATAGGATTACACATTGCAGCAAAAGTTGTGTTGTATATGGTGTTCAAAATTTCGGATGGTTCATTCAGCCAATTCTGGCCGCACTCTGACTGGTATAGCAACAATGTGGAGCACATTCTACTTTGGAGCCAAAGAAAGTTCTATGGCATTAAGAAATTGGAAGGGACGTGCCAGCGTTTCTTCTGTTGTAAACCAGCAAGGGTGGCTAAGCAAGTTATATGCCCATCCCTACCTTGCAGCGACAGACACCCCCACAACAACAGTTGCAGAAGCCACAGGACCAGAACTTGGCCAGATATTGATTGCACTTCAGCATCAAAATTGAGACGCCAAACAGAGTGTAGCCCAGTAACTGCCAAATGCTGAAATTCGTTATGAGAAGTGTAACCAAAAAGATTGCAAAGTATATTTTTATTTGCATAGGGCTTACTTAACTATTGTTCCAACTACTATTATGTATGCCTTTATTGGCTCCTTTATTAAAGCACCCGCCACGGTGGTCTGGTGTTTATATTGCTCGCTCGACTGCGAACCTGAAGGTCACAGGATTGAATCCTGGCCGAGCCGGCCACATTTTCGATGAAGGCGAAAGTGCTTGAGGCCCGTGTACTTAGATTTTGGTGCACATTAACCCTTTGTGCAACAGCGGGACACATACGCAATGCTAAGTCACTCATATCTTACCTAGGTCTTCGTAATCCCGAGGAAAATTCTTTTACTTCGCTTTCAAAGTGTGGAAGTAGTGTTATAATTTCGGAAAGCTTCTTATGATAGCTTATGAATTTTCCTCTTCTTCACATAGAAAGAACCTACCAATCTAAATGCCGGATAAGTTCCTCTTTTTTTGGTTTTTCAGAGAGGCGATTTTAGCTTTCAGTCATCACGTGTTTTTGTAAATCTGCGCAATAACTTGACTGGTAAATGCATCGAAACACAATCCTCTGCAAAATTGCCACACTCCTCCCTCAGCGTAATTGCAGATATTGGCGCGTGGAAATATTTTTCTTGATATATACCTCTTGAAAAGTAGGCACATATTCAGGGACAACAGCTGCACTTGAAAATTTCGACAGCCAAAGCAAGGGCAGGCAAATGGACAAGAATATGGTTGGTGCATGCGGTGAAGCAAGCTTTACAGGAACAGACCACGGAGCTATCGAGGCTCACAAGAGGCACAGGTTCAGGTGGTGTTCTACTGCTGGAAATGAGGTCCGCACAACTTTCCTGAGCACAACTTGAGAAGTGATACCCTGTGCCACTTGCTTCAGCTGTTTCATACCAAATACCCATTGATGAAATCGCGAGATGGTGCTTTCGTGAGACAGTGGGGCAATGTTTTCTTGCTTTTTGAAAACACTCTCATGAGTCAGTGGGACATATATGTCCCACTTTTTATTGCAATAGCAATTATATGGATACTCTCGGCTGGTTTTTGCCGTCGGCGTCGCCGTCATGTCCCGTATATGTATATGAGTACACACACACACACACATACACACACGCATACACACACACACACACACACGCACACACAAGCCACGAAGAAAAATAATTGACAAATACTTTCTGATGCGTAGAATCGAACGGGTGACCTTCTCGCTCCGCTGCACGCGCCGTTAGACGGCTAGGCCACGAAGAACACAGTCTTTCAACAAGCTAACAGCGAGCTATTTATATACACCATTTACTTCAGCATGCTTTCTTGCTCACGAGCGAGATGGCGCGAAGTGCGCGAGGGGCGTGCTTTAAAGGTCATCGCCCCGCTCGTAGTGTTTTCCGCGCACCTCCGTGCACTTCACCCTGCAGGGCATGGTCGCCTGCGTGCGCGCTCATCTCGTGGAGGGAGGAGGGGGGTTGTACGTGTTGTGCTTTCACTGCGATGCCCGCGCTGAAATTGCAGGGTGTACAAAGGTCACTTCGCTTGCTGCAGCGGCCGCGTTTGCAAAACGAGCTCGCTGTTCAAACAGAGATAAGTAACAACTGTGACACTTGATAGTTCGTGCTCCTCCAGTGTGCGTTCTTTTCGTGCGTCCTTTGTGCTTGAGTGACGCGCTGGAAATTTTTAGCTGCTTTCCATTCTTAGCGTTACATTCCGATTTGTCGCTATCGTATTCATTGCTTCACCATTGCAGCGAAACTGTGAATTTTTTTCAGCAATCTACTGGCTTGATTTTGATGAAATTTGTTTTGTGCTATTTCATTGCAGTTTATATCCATATACCACAGCCGGTTTTTATATCATTGTGTTCAAATATAGGCAAACCACAAAGTGTTAGAACACCAGGGGGTTGAAATTTCCGGAGCCCTCCACTACAGTGTTTCTCATAATCATATCGTGGTTTTTGGATGCTAAACCCCAATAATTATTATCCTTTGTTAAAGCCCATTTTGATTTCACTTTATTCAAGTGTAAGTAATGAGACAGACATCTGAATATAGTACAACATGGTTTTGGACAGTGATCTCGCAAGTACTACTATATATATTGTTACGACTCTTAAACACATAACCAGAGTTGTGAACACATGATCTAAAGCACAGTGCACAGCTCCGGCCAGGTGGTGGATCTGACTGCTTCATGAGTCCCTAGTAGGTACGTCATACTCTTAGTGCGTGTGTGTTCTCTAAGGTAAGATGGTGGGATGACGGTGTGTATGCTCAGCCGCACACACGACCGAAGCACATTGTCTCATGCCAGACCTGCTTAGCTTGGTTCCAGCTGACCGACCGGAGGTTGAGTGTTTAGCATGGTGACTTGATGAACGGCTTTGGTGTCCCATTAATATTTTTGTCCTTATTTTGTAAGAGAACAAACCAAATAAACTTTTAGTCAGCCCTCTTCCTTACACCATGTGTGGTGTTTATTACAGCTTTGATAGGCAATGACTAGGAATAGGAAAGGATATTTTCCTTAGGACAGTAACTGTATCCTTCCTTAAAACAGTTCAGCCAGTCCCTGCACTGTGCATTGCTCTAGTAAAAGGGTAAGGGAGAATCACATTCATCAGATCCTTGTATATCTTTTTCGTGACACAGAATGGAGATAGTAAAAAGAGAGCTGTGCTTTTGTATTCATGAACAACTTTTCTGTGCAGTGCTGTGCAAAGGCCGGCAAAAAAACTGGAGCTTACTCAGACTCACTCGAGAAATATATTTTGGTCTGAGAGTGATAAGACGATCGAGACCAGTGACTGCCTCGAACCAAAATGGTTTATTAGAAGAAGTGAAGTAGCATGCGCTCGCGCCTGGGAGAAGTCTTTTTTTTTTTTTCTTCTTTTGGCGTCTTGATGATGATATTTTATAGGCTCCCGCCCGCCCAAGTTGCTATGGATAATCTTTGACGGGCTATTTGAAACACCCCTCTGTCGAGAGTAACAATATGACGATGCGACGTTCGGCTGGGCCGGCGACTAACTGCCCGGCCATGTTTATTGATGCTATATATATACACCTGTAACCCTCTTAGTGGCGCCGTCTGTTAGTGTGTTAGGGTAAGTGACGCCACCTAGGATTAATATAACAAAATACAACAACACTATATCTCCCTTTCCAAGAACTACAAATTCAGTCTTTTGGGTGGGACCACATGCCTCCCGGACCTGGTAACCTGGTGGGGTATGCTGTCAGGGTCTGCGTCGGACTCGTATCGTGCTGGCCATGTGATGGTTCCTCCTGGCTGAGTCTGAGCTCCTGGTTTGGGCTCGAGCTCGGAAGGGAGACTGGGGATGACGCACTGAGATCTGGGGAATAAGGCACAAGATGCCGTCGGTTTCGTTGTATAACTCTGCTGGGAGTTTCCACGATGTAGGATCGGGGATGCTGGCCCCGGCTAAGAACTTGGGCCCGGCACTCCGCATCAGTTACCCACACTTCGTCTCCTGAAGAGAGGTCCCGGAGCTCTCTCACCCCATGCCGACGGTTGAAGTCCCGAGTTTGCCTTTCCTTAGCCGCGGCGTCCTTTTGGAAGACGACGTCTGGTCGTGGTAGGTCCGGTGACAGCATGGCGTGGTCCCTGGGAATGCATGTCCGTAACCGTCGCTCCATGAGAAGTTGGGACGGGCTGTACCCTGTGACCCCTGGTGTGTCACGATACGCCAGTAGTGCCAGGAACCGGTCGTTGCTCTTGCGGAAAAGATCCTTCACAGTCTTAACAGCCCGTTCCACCGCACCATTCGATTGAGGATAACCAGGACTGCTAGTGATGTGTCTAAACCCATAGCTCTGGGCAAAATTTGAGAACTCGTGTGACGAGAACTGGGGGCTATTATCACTTCAAAGCACTTCCGGTATGCCGAATCGAACCATGACACTCTTGATAGCCGATATCACCGCTTGGCTGGAAGTGTTGTGTAGAGTGATAACCTCTGGATAGTGTGAATAGTAGTCCACGAGCAGCAGAAAATTTTGTCCCTCCAAGTGGAACAAATCTGCACCCACTTGTTGCCATGGGTACTCCATTGAAGGTGTTGGCAGGAGAGGCTCGGCACGCTGGACCCTGGTAGTTGCACAACGTTCAGATGATTCCACCATAGACACGATATGTTTGCCTATATGAGGCCACCAAACAGCATCCCGCGCACATGCCTTACATCGGTTCACCCCCTGATGACCCTCATGAAGTGAATCATAGACGTCCTTCTGCAGAGCCTCCGGAATCAACAGACGTCCTCCTTTAAGGAGCAGCCCATTGCACACTGTCAGCTCCCCTTGGTGCCTCCAATACTTCGAGAGGTTTGATGGCACTTTGTTTTTCTGAGGCCAACCTTGCTTGCAGTACTTCACGAGGGTAACGCACTCGCCATCCATCAACTGGTGCTGACAAACCGCTTTAAGGCTAACTGGTGTGCCTTCCGCGATGTTGCCGATGACCTCACTGACGTACAACTCCACTTGGTTTCCTTCTGCTGGAGACGCTGATGTGACGGGGGCTCTTGAGAGGGTATCGGCTATTGCCAGCAGCTTCCCTGGAACGTACAATACCGTGTACTGGTACCTCATGAGTTTCAGTCGAATCCTTTGGATCCTTGGTGGTAAAGCATCGACATCCATGAAACCAAGCAAGGACGTGAGCGGTAAGTGATCTGTCTCAATGGTGAAGTGTAAGCCCCGGACATACTCGTCAAACCGCTTGACAGCCCATGCAGCTGCCAAGGCCTCCTTTTCCGTTTGGCTGTACCTTTGTTCTGTTGGTGTGAGGGAGCGTGATGCGTAGGCCACGGCTCTGCGCTCTCCGCTCGGTTGGTCTTGTAGCAAAACGGCACCTAAGCCAAACGAACTGGAATCTGCGGATATGATGGTCGTGTACAGTGGGTGGTACAGTCAAACCTTGATATATCGAACACGGACATATCGAATTATTGCCTATATCGAACGGTTCCTATATCACGTGGGAAATCGCATGCATTTTTAATTTTTTATTTCGAACGAAGTTTGACGTATAATGGATATATCGAACTCGGCCACCCCAAACCGCCCGCGCTCTGTTGACAGGCGGCGAGCTTTCCCGCCGCGCTCCGTTGACAGGCGGCGAGCTTTCCCGCAACTCTAGAAAATAGCGGTAGCGCGGTGGGCGTTTACGACTGCTGCACACATCGATGGCGCCGAGTGCGCCACTTGAACGTAGCGGCATACGCACGCTGCAGCCTTGCAGCAACGACGCACTGCACTTGTTGCACCAGCTCCTCCTTGATAGTATCGCCAGGCATCCGTCGCATCGGTCGTTGTTGTGCTCGTGTGTTAGGCCTGCCGCGCGTTGTGGTGTGTGTAGCGATGGCTGCAGACGCGAAGAAACGGACGACCCTGACTTTTGCAGCAAAACTGGAAGCAATCCAGTGCGTTGAGAATGGTGAGAAGAAGTCGAGCGTCGCGGACGGGTTAGGCATACCAAGGAGCACATTGAGTACTCTGCTTAAAAACAAAGCCGACATAAAGGCCAAGGCCGAGAAGAGTCAGCACTCGGGCGCGCGGTGTGTACGCAAAGCTGCTTTTGAAGATGTTGAGAAGTCTCTCCACAAGTGGTTCATGGACGCAAGGGCCCGAAATATTCCTGTATCGGGGCCGATGTTGCAACAGAAGGCAAAGAACTTTGCATTCATTCTCGGCGTCGAGAATTTCAGTGCGAGTAGCGGTTGGCTACAACGTTTTAAGACTCGTTTCAACATTGTCGGGAAGACTGTGTCGGGAGAGAGTGAGGACGCCAATGATGAAGAAATTCAGAAGTGGCTTGATCATGAGTGGCCCAAAGTTCTCGCCAAGTATGAGCCGAGCCAAATCTTTAATGCTGACGAGACGGGCCTGTTCTGGCAAATGTTTCCGCGGCAAACGCTGGACACTCGCGGGGACAAGTGCCACGGGGGCAAGCAAGGCAAGGCCCGTGTGACTGTCCTATTGGCTGCCAATATGGATGGGAGCACGAAGCTGCGGCCACTTGTAATTGGCAAATTTAAAACGCCGAGGTGCACGCGGAACTGCGCCAATATTCCGGTGACTTATGCCTGGAATAAGAAGTCGTGGATGACGAGGGATATTTTCCTCAAGTGCCTGAAGGCGTGGGATTCGGACCTGGTGCGTCAGGGACGGAAGGTATGCCTTATCGTCGATAACTGCACGGCACACCACACCGATGCCCAGCTGAGCAACATCGAAGTGGTATTTCTGCCGCCCAACACCACTTCGAAGCTCCAACCGTTGGACCAGGGCATTATCAGCACATTTAAGTCTATCTACAAGCGTCGGCTGATCGACATTTTGCTTGTAAGACTCCGGATGGGCCAAGATCTGAAGATCGATCTTTTGGGCTAGAGGTGTGCACGGGCTCCGGGTAGCCCGAAAGCCCGAGCCCAAGCCGGCCTGCGGGCCGGGCTCGGGCGGGCCGACGCATTTTCACCTCGGGCCCGGGCCGGGTTCGGGCTACTTGCAGTTTTATCGGGCCGGGCTCGGGCCCGGCGCAAAGCCCGACTCAAGCCCGAAATATAGGGAATGAGCGGGAATTGTTTTCCAGCACGCATGCAGCGCCTTTTCCACGACCGCCCTTTACCGCTTTTCCTTTCCATTCGCTACTTTAAACAAAAGGGGAGCAGGTAAAGCACTGCCTCTGTTGCACTCCGACAAACAGAGAAGTAACACCACCCGAGCTAGTGATGGTGCCACGCGACTGTTCGCGTTAGATATGAGTGAAAATGCACGCGACAGCGACCCGACGTAGATCGCCTTCGTGCAAGCTGACGCTTGCATGGGCATACCCCATACACGTGACGGATTTGGCGAGCGAACTCCATTGTTGCTGGCATGAGGCCATCTACTTGTAATTTGTAGATCTGTGTAATAGAGACTGTTCGTCGTGTGTCGTTTGATCATATTCGATATGCTCAATAAAATGCCAAACTGACGGAAAACGATGTTTTGTTTTCGCAGCGAACCTTCAAAAAGCCGGGCCGGGCCGGGCCGGGCCCGGGATCGTGTTTTCGTACGTCGGGCCGGGCCGGGCGGGCTCGCAGCCCTTTGCCGTCGGGCTCGGGCGGGCCTTCGACAAAGTCAGCGGGCCCGGGCCGGGCTCGGGCTCGGAAATACGGCCCGTGCACAGCTCTATTTTGGGCGCCATCCAAATGCTCAAGGCGTCGTGGGAAAACGTCAAGCAGTCGACGATAGCCAACTGCTTTCGGCATGCAGCTTGGGTGGACGCACTGACGAAGCATCAGTGGAAGAATCCGAGGAAGCTGGGTTGGCATGCGTAGATGAAGAAAGCGAGCTCGCCGAAACGTGGAGCAAGCTGGAGAGCTTTGTTGGTGCGGAGCCGCAAAGCATGTGCATCGAAGACTTCGTTGGAGGTGACGACAGCACTGGTACAACGGCGGAGCTAACGGATGTAGAGATCGTCGCCGAAGCTACCGCTAAGCAGCCGAATGAAGACGCTGCCGAGGTGGATCCCGCAAGCGCTGATGGTGCCCCGCTCCCGACATCAGCCGAGGTCGTAGCCGCTTTGGCCCTTGCGCGCCGCCACTGCAGCGCGATTGAAGGCACCGGCCTTTCACTTGTGGATCGCCTGGACTATGTTGAGGACGCAGTCGTCAAACACGCCATTGCCAACAAAAAGCAGGCTACTCTTTTTCAGTATTTTAAGCCAACACAATAAATACTTCGTTTGAATCTTCAAGTCAGTATTTACTGCACCACGATTGGTTCGTTGGTTATTTTCCACAAGTTCTTGACGCATGTTTTACGTGACTTTTTATATCGAATTCTGGATATATCGAACTATTTCGCGATCGCCGTGCCATTCGATATATCGAGGTTCGACTGTAGTTAGCCATGCAGATGTTGGACGACATCATGTCTTTCAACTTTTGGAAGGCGACCTGCTGGGCCAGTCCCCATGCCCAGTCACTTCTTTTGTTGAGCAGTCCTCGAATGGGTGCCGTCACCTCTGACAGATGGGGTAAGAACCGTCCCACGTGGTTTATCATGCCCAATAGTCTGCGGACGCCACCGACGTCGACAGGAGGTTCCATGCTCTTGGCAGCAGCAAGCTTGTCTGGGTCCGGCGAAATACCGCTGCCGCAGATAACTACGCCGAGGAACTTGACGCTTGTGACGCCGAATTGACATTTTGACTTGTTCAGGGTCAGCCCCGTGTTTCTCAATCGAGTCAGCACTGATTGGAGCCGGCTGTCATGTTCTGCACGGTCGCGGCCAAAAACCAAAATGTCGTTGATCATGTTTACGACGCCTTCTTGACCCTTGAGAATGTAACTCATTTGGCACTGAAAGTATTCGGGGGCGGACGTTATCCCGAATGGCAGTCGACGGTAGCAATAACGTCCGAACGGTGTTATGAATGTTGTTAATTCTTCCGACTCTTCTGCCAGTTTTACTTGATGAAAACTTGATGTAGCGTCAAGCTTTGAGAACACCTGAGCATTACCCAGTAGTCGCAAAACTTGGTCTACGGTGGGCAAGATATGGCGCTCACGCAACTTTACCTGGTTCAACTTGGTGTGGTCGACGCAGATGCGATATGAACCGGATGCCTTCGGTACAACGACCATACCGGCGCACCACAGAGTAGGCTTAGTCGCGCGTCTGATCACGCCCTCCGCTTCAAGCCTGTCAAGCTCCGCCTTCACGACACCGTGTAGAGGGATGGGCACACGTCTTGGGACCAGCAGCGAATAGGGGACAGCATCTGGTTTTAGGCGTATAGTGTACGCTTCTTGCAGCTTGCCCAAACCACAGAACAGCTTGTCTGATGCCCTCTGGTTGCCTTGTGTCTCGACCACCAGATCCACAAACTTGACCACACCCAGCTCTTGGATAGCAGGAAATCCCAGAAGTGGCATGACCTGTGACCGAAGCACGTAAAGTCGTTGCGTTGCCGACTTGTTCTTCCATTGCAGAGTGGCGGTAAACGTTCCCAGCACGTCCAGCAGTTGTCCCGCCGGTCCTGAAAGTTCGCCTTCCGGCGGCTCAAGGTATGGCGGAATTCCAGAAAATGTACTGGGGACGACTGTGACCTCGGCGCCGCTGTCAACTTCGAAGCGTAGAGGTGTTCCGTCCACTTTTACATCCACGAACTTGGCCCGCTCTTCGCTGTTCGAACCGACAGCACCCAATTCCACAACGGAAAGTTGCTTGCTAGCCCGACAAACCACTGCGAAATGGCCCTTCTTTCCACATTTGTTGCAGGTTGCTCGGCGTACGGGACATTCTGAGCGCAAATGTAAGGACCGGAGACAAAATCCACAAGGCGAAGAAGCATGCATCCATGGGGCAGCTGCGTTGCGCGTCTCTCGCTGCTGTGGGCGGTTCTGCATGACTTTCGCCGTGTCCACGTTTATCGATTCGTGATGCTTTATCACCGCTGGCGAACATGCTGAAAGATTTGCCCTTTCCTTCTCTGCGCCTTCTGCTTGACGGACACAAATGCGCGCTTCATCTAACGTAAGCTTTGGATTGCGGCAGAGCTTATCTGATAACTTCGTGTCACGAAGGCCAACGATAAAACGGTCGCGGACCAGTCGCTCCTCTATGTCCCGTGCAGAGTAATTGCATCGTTTCACCATATTTCCCAGTGCCGTGAAGAACGCGTCAGCTGTCTCGCCTGCCTGTTGAACACGTCGGTGGAACCGTGCGCTCTCGTACAGCTCATTGGCAGGGTGTAAGAAGTATCCGTCCAGCTTACCAACGATGACGCTGTACTTTGAATAGTCTTCGTCCCGTACTTGCAATGAACACAAAATGTCCCGTGACTTGGTGCCCATGCAGTATAGCAGCGTTCCGACGCGAACTTCATCGTCCGCCGCATGAAGACCCGTTGCAAAACTGTAGTCGTCAAACTGCTGACGCCACCTCTGCCAAGCCGCTGGGTTCTCGAAGTCGAAATGGGGTGGCGGTTGCAAGTTGGGCCCAGCAACCATGGCCACCATGGCTTTCCCGCCGGTCGTCGCAGGTAGCTCGCTGTCCTTGTTCTTCTCGCCCAGAGGCATTTTTACTATGATGCAGATCCCACTTCTGACACCATGTCGAGAGTAACAATATGATGACGCAACGTTCGGCTGGGCCGGCGACTAACTGCCCGTCCATGTTTATTGATGCTATATATATACACCTGTAACCTTCTTAGTGGCGCCGTCTGTTAGTGTGTTAGGGTAAGTGATGCCACCTAGGATTAATATAACAAAATACAACATCGCCGCAGGTAGCTCGCTGTCCTTGTTCTTCTCGCCCAGAGGCATTTTAACTATGATGCAGATCCCACTTCTGACACCATGTCGAGAGTAACAATATGATGACGCAACGTTCGGCTGGGCCGGCAACTAACTGCCCATCCATGTTTATTGATGCTATATATATACACCTGTAACCTTCTTAGTGGCGCCGTCTGTTAGTGTGTTAGGGTAAGTGACGCCACCTAGGATTAATATAACAAAATACAACAACACTACACGCTCTAGAGGGTATATGTGGTTTACAGATCTTCTGAGATGTTCTTTGTTTCCTGTCCAAAGGAGACAAGCTCTTGTTATTCCGTCTTGCCCAGGGTAAGTTTGTTCAATCCGGCACATTTTCCAAAATGTTCTTGGGCCCTTGTCTTCAATCAACACCATGTCGCCCTGTGACAGTGTTCTTGCTTGTCGCGTCTTGGCTTTGACAGTAGCTCCAATTTCTTTAATGTATTCTCGATGCCATCTCTTCCAGCAAGCTCGCCCTATTTTGCATCTGCTTCGCCATGCGTCTTCAACTTCACCAATGTACAGCCTTTGTTTTACGTCTTGAAGCTGTTGGCATCCGCCTATGACGTCTGCTGGTGTTAGTGGCATTGGCTTGTTAGGCTCTCCGTACACGTACGTCAACGGTCAATTGTGTAGTGCTCCTTCAACTTCTGCTACAGTAGTGCGTAACTCCTCTACCGAAGTTGTCCTTTTCGATATTATCTTCCGCATCAATGTCTTCATGCTTCTTATGAGGCGCTCGTAAAATCCTCCCCACCACGGTGCGCACTTGGCTATCGTTTTCCACTGTATTTGGTTGCCGCTGCAGTAATCCTTTATCATCTCGTGTCTAATAGCTGCAAGCATTTGGTTGATTTTCTTCTCGGCCTTTATGAATGTTTTGGCGTTGTCCGAGTAGATTACTGCAGGCGTCCCCCGTCGAGTGGTAAATCGCCGGAAAGCTTGTAGAAAACTTGATGATGACATGTCGTTGGTAATCTTTAAGTGTACGGCTCTCATTACCGCACAGGTAAACATCAGGACATATTGTTTGACGATCTCGTACTTGTCTTTTGCGTAAAGCGGTCCGGTGAAGTCAACTCCCGTGACTTTGAATGGCTCCGTTTCGGTTACTTTGTCCGCCAGGAGTGGAGACATTTTTTGAATGGCCGGTCTGGTGTTGTGCCTCTTGCAGACTACGCATCTGTTCAAAACTCTTTCTAGTGCTTTGCGACTCTGCAATATCCAGAACTTGGTCCGCAGTTGCGCGAGTGTCGCTTGAACTCCTCTGTGCAATACCATCTGATGCACGTGATGCACCAGCAGTTCCATGAAGTCCTTTGGAAGTACTATGACGTGCCTGCTGTGTTCTTGACACAAGAAAGAAGTCAGGACACCACAAATGTGTTTGTGGTGTCCTGACTTTCTTGTGTCCATGTTTGCACGCCCTGTCTTTTTAGAATGAATACTTGCCAATTAGCTCAGCTCTCTGTTATTCTAAGTGCGTCATTTCTGAGACGAGGTGTAGGTAGCAAAACTATGTCGCTCCAACATCTTAGCGACCTGGAAACTGCGTGCACGGTTGCATGAGCACGCTGAAAAGTTGTCAAGACGCGCTGACGAGCATGGGATCATTACGTCACGCGAAGGCAGCACCACTTTAATGCATATTACTAACGCAGGCCTATATGTGCATTATTATGGAGCAATACTTTTTAATATAAAGAAACGAACAATATTTCAATATTAACAAAAAAATCGTCGACCGCGTACAGCAATCAACGGTCACGTGGCCGTCTTCATTGGATCATTCATGTTTTTGCCGCCAGAGGCGCCACAGGTCATTTTTCGCGACTTTCAATTAAGAAATAAAAATATAAATCCATCTCTCACGAAAAAAACAGGGTTGGTTTGAGCCAGTGCGACGGACAATCTTTACATCAGTGGAGTCAACTCATTACATATTCTGGGCAGTTGTCGGTCCCTTTAAACTGCACTGATAATTCATTCTAAAAAGACAGGGCGTGCAAACACGGACACAAGAAAGAAGTCAGGACACCACAAACGCCGGCGTTTGTGGTGTCCTGACTTCTTTCTTGTGTCCGTGTTTGCACGCCCTGTCTTTTTAGAATGAATACTTACCAACTAGCTCAGCTCTCTGTTATTCCTGCACTGATAATGCTGGTGGAATTGCTCTTTTCAGCACTGGCAACAATATCAGCGCGTAGCTTTCGGTTTCCACTTTTAGTGATATGATTGCCAATATGTTCACTTGCACTCTCTGCACTAGCCTATTTAGGTCATCGGTATCTTGAGCAGACCTCACACTCTCTAAACTCAAAAGCTCTTTCATATGCATCTCAATGGATTGCTCACGGTTTCTGAATGTTGTTTTCAGTATTTTGATTGCTTCGTCGTAATTATCCTCTGCCGAGTACTGCAGCCCTTCAATAGCAGCCGCCGCCTTTCCGTTTAGCGATGCTAACAACTAATTGAATTTCTGTCCCTTGCTCATGTTCGGTCTCAGGTGAACTGCCGACTCGTATTGCGCTCAAAATCGGTCCCACTCCAAAGCTTTTCCGCTGAACTTTATCATTTCAATCTTTGGTAGCATAGAGTTTCTTACAATAACCTAGAGGGGAATATGGCGCTAGTGTCTACGCGGGCTCCTTGAGCGGCGCTTCAACCGCCATGGGAATGATGGGAAGTACAGGCTTCGGATTTGCTTTGGATAGATTAGGTGCTTGAGATTCGCGACGCTTGTTTGCTGAGTGTAAAACGAAGCGATATGAAGTTATTTCCAATTAAAACTTGCTTCATTCTTTTGTACGTAAACCTTATTGCAAAAAGTTTGCGTGTCCGTGACATGGAACTGAAACCTGAACCAGTTCAACCTCCAAGGTATGCATTGCTCTGCAATTGAGTTCCGGATTCGGCATCACAATATAATGAATTATTTTCTTTACAACACTTAAAACAAACATGTTTTTCTTTCCCTCGAAAGTACGCATTATCTATTTATGGAAATAACAGTACCGTATTGAGTGAGAAACACTTAACGTATCACCTACTGCGATGCTAGATGCGTCTGTCCAAGTGGCCTGCCCCCAACGCAGCTCTCGTTTTGTTGTGAAGTCGAGTCAGAGGAGCGTGACGGTGCGTCTACTTAGCTTCGCCGTCGTGTTGCAGTCGATTTGAAAGAGTTTTGGCAAGTAGCGCTTATCACAAAAGGTAAACTCTATGCAATTTCCTGCACTGGCATGGGACGCTACATCTATGCGCAGTGGTGAGTGCACGACGCTTTGCTAAAACTGTCAAATACAACCTGTAAAGCTGCAACATGGCAGCAAACCAAGAAAGCTAGCGGTCTTCAGCCTCTTTGAACAACAAAGGCACTGCTTGAGTGCTTTGCAACTCACCCCACTGCCCATGCCTCGCAAAGAACGAAACTGAAACTGTAGAAAAAGATCCGTAGACAGTTCGCTAGCTAACGCAATCGAATCCGAAGCCTGCACTTCCCATTATTCCCATGGTGGTTGAACGATTGAAGCGCCAGTTTCCTCTCCAGGTTATTTTGTGAAACTCTATGTTTGGTAACTTAACAAGCTCTGTTGCATCCTGCACTGATGCACTGACTGCACTTGATGACGTCGCCTGCCTTGCACTATCGTTTGAATCCGATTGTGCTGGCTCTCAAAGCCTGAATTCTATTTTAGACAAGATCGTTGTTATTTTCATGTCATACTCTATTACTCTTTCGAATTCAGTTTCAGCACACTCTTTGCTCAGAAACTTCTCCATTTGTTCGTTGGCGCTCTTGAGGTTGTCGTTTATTCCTTTAATCTGCGCCTGCGTTGTTAGCAACTGCTCCCGGTTAGCTCCATCATTAATTTGCTGCTTGGCCGCGTTGATTAGCTGCGTGATCTGAGAGTGAAGCGCTTTCCTTTTCTTCGTTATGACTTCCTTGCTCATTTCTCGGCAGGTAACAATGATGCCTTACTTGTCAGTCATTCGTTTCGATGCTTATGCTGTCCACCTTGGTCTCGTCGCTCGATCCAAGTCGATCCTCTGCTCCTCCGCCGTTTTCTTCGCTGCTGCTCCATTGCAGGTGGACCTTTCTTGACGGCGAGGAGGTAGTATCTTGGTTCACGGCACCATTGTTAAGACGATCGAGACCAGTGACTGCTTCGAACCAGAACGGTTTATTAGAAGAAGTGAAGTAGCATGCGCTCGCGCCAGGGAGAAGTCTTCTTTTTTCTTCTTTTGGCGTCTTGATGCTGATAATTTATAGAGAGCTCACTCGGACCCAGACTCACCAAAGTTTTCCTCAACCAGGCTCACTCGGACTGAGACTCACTGAAATTTTTTTCAACCGGACTCACTCGGACTCAAACTCACCAACATATTACTCAGCCGGACTCACTCAGACTCATGGTTTTACCTGAGTCTGAGTGAGCCTGATCAAGTCGATCCATGAGTCCATTAGTGTAAGATTAGCCTTTTCGATTATGCTGTCAATGAGCCGTGATCTGTCAATGCTCTTTTATGCCAATATTTCTCATAATCGGTGCTCTACAATGCGCCTTTTGACATTGTACCTTCAAATGCGAGTTATCAATGGTTTCAATCTAGTAAGGACATTTTTATGAAATGCACGACTCACACGAAATATTTTTATCGACTTCCCATGAAATGGTTTGCGGGGAAATGTAGTGGAACAGACCCCTCCCCCCCTCCAACTCACACCTCTGATCAATAAATATTGAGGTGGCGCATGAACGCTACTGAGTTGAGATATGTGTGAATAGACGAGTATAAACGTAAACCGATATAAGGCTGACTGTAATGCTTAAGATGAGAAGATAGGGTCGGCAATAAAAGGTGGAGCTCACTCAGACTCACTCAATATATATTTTGTGCTTAGGGGCTCACTCGGACTCAGGCTCACTGAAAGTTTCCTCAACCGGACTCACTCGAACGCAGACTCACTGAACTTTTCCTCAACCGGACTCACTCGAACTCAGTCTCATGGCCCTGTCCGAGTGAGTCGACTCGTGAGTGAGTTTGCCGACCTATGGTGCTGTGAAATCTAGAGAACCGAAATGCATGCCTGCCCGCACGCCAGGAAGTAGTACCAAATTTTATTAATAGTTCGTTTGTTTACCTAGCTGAAATAAATACTGCTTGATTTAACATGCAGCTAAAACAGTTATGGGAAGTCTTAGGTAAAATAAACTTATAGTTCACTTTACAAATTCTTTTTGTTGCATTTCTTAGCACCACATTTTCTGCGTGCCTGTTCTCTGCAGTAAACATGCAGGGGTGGAAGTGCTGCACCAATTGCGCCATTCTGCGCCAATCTGACCTGCTGCGCATAAGCGGCAATTTGCATGATGCTTGTCCATTGAAAGTGTACAATGCCAAATCTAGCCAGTGGCGGATCCAGAGGGGGGGCGGGGGCGGTAGGGGCAATCGCCTGTCACCCACCTCCTTTATCAAGTTGCTTCGGCTACCATTACACAAAAGGGGGAAGGAGAATCTTGTCTCCACCCTCTCCCTCTCTCCTTATCCCTACCCTGTCATTCCCCGATCCGCCCTTAAATCTAGCCGAGTGTTATTGTCGCCTGAGCAACACTAAGCGTTGGCTACACAAAGGACACAGCCCCATCCATATCCAGTGCAGTACGGTCACATTGTATTTCGGTTCACTCATGGTGCTTGCAAGTGCTCGTCGTTGCGCTGTTATTGCCGTGGCTCCCCCGATAAACTGGTGGCACCAGCATGAGTAAAAGTACTTTGAACTAACACGACCACTCGAGAGAACAACAATATGGCAGCAGACTGTGCTTTGCATCTTACGGAGCAGGACTACAAGAAGACCTCCAAGTTGGGGCTGCTTTTGCCAACTGCTGTGCTGACAGTTTTCCCCTGTTATCCAAGCTACATGAGCACAAGGAGCACGCCTGCTCCGAGGAAGAAGCAGCCACGCTTGGAAATAGAAGACAATAATTCGCAGTCGCATGCCAAGTGCCCTGTCATTAGCCAAAACGGCTCATTAAGTGACAATACTGTATTATGACAACGTATTGGTATAGCGCAGCTCAGTTTGAGCATAAAGAAAAGAGGCTTCAGCGAAGAAGGAAACACAGGCAACAGGATGAGCGTGTGCAGTGAGGTGTAGTTAATGTGATATTTGTGTAAACTGCGTTTTCTGGTCACGTGTGCTGCGCCACATGTTTGGTTTTTGGTCAGGTAGCGGCGTCACGTGTGCTGTGAGGTGAGCCATATAATGTGCTGTAGGGTCATGCAATAAACAAAAAGTTGGAAGTTTAGTGCTCATCCTGTTGCCTGTGTTTCCTTCTTCGCTGAAGCCTCTTTTCTTTATGCTCAAACTGAGCTGCGCTATACCAATACGTTGTCATAATGCACCAACTTGCCCATTCTGCAGTACTTGTCGACAATACTGTAGCCATGATACCCGACGACTCCGAATCACAGAATGAAATGTGTGGAAATTGCACTATTTGCAGATGTGTCATGTCAAACTACTCTCGACCTTGTAAACTGACAGAAGAAGCTAAAAAACAATGCGCTGCTTTCAAGCGAAGATCGCTCGTATGAAAGGAGCACTGCAGGCCCTTCAAGAAAAAGTCGATGGGGCTGAGGAATGCGCACAGTTTTATTTATTTTCACATAACACCTGCCATTAGTCTGCCATATTGCTGTTTTCTCAAGCGGCCGTGTCAGTTCAAAGTACTTTTACTCATTTACTGCAGCCTGGTTACAGGGCTATCGCAGGAGTGGGTACAGAGCAGTAAATAACAATAAAAAAGAAAACCAAAAACAGGTGAGATAAACACAAGCAGTGACAGGTCTGAGAAATATAAAAATACCATAAACATAATTATACTATAAACATTGTAAAGCAAGAAGCAAGGATTAGGGTCTTTTAGTGCCTTCAAAAATTCATCTTTCTGTAACGAACGAATGTGACCTGGTATGGTATTCCACATTTCAATACATCAGTGGAAAAAAGTGTATTTGAAGAAGTCTGTGCAATGATGAAACACAGATACGTTGAGTGCATGGCTGTTTCTGGTGGATGTTTTGGCAGGTGTTATGTAGCTGTTGGACGATGAATATTGCGACGAATTGAAAAAAGGAATGGAAAAGTTTCAGAGGCTCGATGTTGCGTCTTTTAGAAAGTGAAGGTGCGTCAGATGGGATGATGGTGAGAAATTACAATCATAGCCTCTGTAAATGAAGCGAATGGTTTTTTTCTGGATGGATTCGATGCGAATTGTGTCACCAGTTTTATTGGGAGACCATACAGTGGCGCCATACTCAAGGATTGGTCTTGCGAGGGCTTTGAATGTTAGCAGTTTTGTTTCCTTTGGGGCTAAACGTAATGACCGGTTAAGATATCAGAGTTTTTTCAGGGCTTTGTTGTAAATTGTGTCGATGTGATGAGACCATGATAAGTTTGTGGTGAAAAGTAGGTCGAGGTACTTACATTGTGGGATCCACTGCACCATATAATTGTTGAAGGAATAATTAAATGTTGATGGGGTTTTCTGCCTGCTAAAACACATGGCATCCATCTTTTGAAACTTAATGTTCATCTGCCAATTTTGACACTACCTGCAAAAGTTTAAGAATGAAGCATTGAATGTTTGATGATCATCAGGTGAATTGATTGCGTGATAAAGAATGCAATCATCAGCGTAAAGACGAATATTAGTGGAAACTATGCCTGTTAGATCATTGATATATAATAAAGAAAGTGAGGGCCCTAGCACGGATCCCTGGGGCACTCCGAAAGATACGTGTGTTTAAAATGAATGGGAAGTGTTAAAAGATACGTATTGCCGACGATTTGAAAGAAAACTGGTAATCCAATCAACAAGCAGAGGGTTTTGAGCTTATGTAGTAGCTTTGAATGAATGACAGTGTCAAAGGCTTTGGAAAAGTCTATGAATAATGAATCCACCTAAGACCTATGTCAAGAGCTAAAGTTACGTCATGAGTGAATTCTGTCAGCTGAGTGATAGTACTGAATCCACGCCAGAAATCATGTTGTGCATTGGAAAGGATGTTGTTAGATGCAAGAAAATTGATTATGTGTTTAAAAACAATATGTTCTAGTAGTTTGCATGAGCGACAGGTTAGTGATATAGGCCTGCAATTTAACAGAGATTGCTTACTACCTGATTTGTCTAGAGGAAGCACTTGTGCATTTTTCCATGATGATGGTACAGTTGATGTTGACAGTGATTTTTAGAAAATGACTGACGGGTATTGGCCTGTCCATAAAGAATAACGATGGAGAAAATGTTAACATTGTCTGGGCTAGATGAATTTTTGGATCAACATTTAAAATCAAATTTAAAACACCTATAGACACAGACACATCATCAATAGAAACAAGCGAGGCATAATATGCACTGCAAGAAGAAATTTCATGATTATCTAGAGTAAATACAGACATCAAATATTCATTAAATGCGTTGGCAATGACCTGCGGCTCGCTAGTGGGAGTTTCGCTAAGGACAAATGTATTCGATTGATGTGGCAAAGTTGAGCTCCAAAATTCTTGGGGGTTATTTTTAACCATATTTGGTAAAGTAATCGGGAAAAGAAAGTCCTTATTTTTCTGCTAAGCTCCACTGCATTAAAATCAGCTCTCCACAGAGCATTGTCATTACGACTTGCACACCTTGGTCTTGCCAGTCGACGCTTTAAATGCAGTATTTCTCTCGTTATCCACGGAAGTTCAACATTTTTCTTTTTAGTGGGACATATGTTTCCACGCATTTCTTAACAAGATTTCCAAAATAAAACACCAAACTTTTCACATCACCAGTATAGCTAATTTCATTAAATACATCAAACTTTCTACTTAAAGTGTCAATCACGTCATCAGCCATACTATAGTCGTGATAACTTGTGTATTCGTACCAATGTTTTAGAACTGTGTGGTGAAGAGAGATTAATATGCCTTTGTGATCAGAAATACTATTAATGACTTGAGATGTGAAACCCCTTGTATAAAGTAAGGCACTCAGAAAAACACACACTAGTATAGCATGGTCCCTTGTTGCATCAGTGACAACTTGGTTTAGTCCTAAGTTTAATGAAAAATTAACCAACTACCTACAAAGTGGTAAATCGGTACCCAGAAGGGAGAGTGACTGCCATGAGATGCCAGGCACATTGAAGTCACCCATGCAAATGAAGCTACGTGAAGAAGAGCCTTTTTGGTTTATCAAACTACTGAGTACCATTAACTGATCTGGTGGTGAGCCGGGGGGGTGATAAAATACGCCAACTATTATAGGAGTGTTTGCGATGTAAACCTGACACCAGACAGTTTCTATATCTGAAGGTGACTTCTGTACAGAAAAGCTCAAATCAAACCCCAAGAAGATGGCAACGCTACCACGTCGGCCGTGTTGTCTGTCAGTCCGAACAACATTGAACCCTGGTGGAGTAACTTCCGAATCATAAATATCGCTGTGAAGCCAGGTGTCCGTCACACCAATAATGTGAGGAGAATAAGTAGCAAGCAAGTGTATAAAATCAGGAAGTTTATTAGTGAGATTCCTGGCTTAATGTTCAGTATGCAGATTTTGTATATTGTGCATTATGATGCAGTAATTTCGTACCATTAGATGGAAGAGTAGAGCATTTAGTAGACTGTTTAGAAGACTTCACTAATGAATTGGAAATACATTCATTATCAGCATATACATGATCATACCTTAAGTGTACAGTGGAACCGTTGTCCCGAGAGGATGCAGTTGCGTCCCATAATTTTTGACGAATAATCCGTACAGGTTCAGAGAAGTCCTCAGTTATTCCCAATTTGGAACCCGTTAGCTTAAAGCCATTTTTTAGAACCTTGATCGGAACGGAAGTCAAGAAGTTTAAGGATGATGGGGTGGGGTTTACTTCCATATCTACCAATCCTGTGGAATCGTTCGATCTGCGGA
This sequence comes from Rhipicephalus sanguineus, assembly GCF_013339695.2. Classification (NCBI taxonomy): domain Eukaryota; kingdom Metazoa; phylum Arthropoda; class Arachnida; order Ixodida; family Ixodidae; genus Rhipicephalus; species Rhipicephalus sanguineus. Next base: position 18,210,367 of record NC_051181.1, on the reverse strand, counting down.
AATTCAACCTTAAGTGTGTCTGCAGAAAACTTCTTCAGGCTGGTCTATAAAGAATCGTCATTTTCTTCCAATTCCTCCGGATCGTATATAATAATGTTGTTTCTGTGCGATTGATTCTCTAAATCATCATTTCTAGAGGAGAGTTTGTTGACTGTAGAAGTCAAGTTCTCAATTTCACAGCGCAGGTTGTCGTAAAGTGTAGCATTAACCAAAGATGGTGTTTTCTCGAGAACAGCCAAGCTTGATTCGATAGCCTTGAACCAGGAGTCAACGGAGTTACGCAAATCCACGACATTTTGTTCTGTTTTCTTCTGGCCAGATAGAATTTGTGCAAACATTTCTTAAACAGAGCATTGATTGTCCGGAACGATGCTCAATGTATGACTAGCTTCCATTTGATTGGAATTGGGAGAAATTGTTCTTGATGGAAGGCTTGAGTTTGTCAAATTAGCACGAGTTGACCTTTCAGAAGGCCCCAGGTTTAATTCAACATCGCCACTTAATAAGAGGCTACACAGACAATGCACAATATCAGCATATGAAGAACTAAACATGAATGAGCAAAAGTGGGGGCAAGGCACTAGCAGCAAACATCAATAATGTACCTGCACAAGGAACAGACAGCAATTAAGCATTGTGCTAGTACTGCTGCAACCTTCCCCACAAGGACAAAGGACAAGTGATGTCCTTGTTATGAAAATAACAAGGACATTACCTGTTTTATGAAGGTACTGAATGGTGCTGGGCAAAGTGACAAGACTGCCGAGTTCATTAGAAACCAAGTCCGCTGTTTCTCCACGAAGAAGTCCCACCACAGTGACATCAATCTGAGGGAATGTGTAATTTGCAAGGCATGCTCCAACAAAGGCTATGAGCATGCAGGATCTCCAGAAATATGTAGGCCATTCAACTAGTGAAATCGGCATCACTTCGTGGTTGTGCATTGAATTCAAGGGTTTCAGTGTAGAGCAAGAAGCGTTCTGCTCCCCGGTCATTGACGAGATGGCCATACAGCAAAGGGTCACATACGATCGACAAGTTGACAAATTTTTTGGTCTTATTGACCATGGTGAAGAAGGGTGCTCAACAGCGGTCCCCCAAGTGGCACACCGATTACTATGCTTTGTAATAAAAGGCTTGCCGACACCATATATCATTCCTTTCGGATATTTTTTCACAAGATGTATGAAAGGTGACCAGGTGTTCTCTATGACAATGTAAGTGCTGTAAGTGGTTGAGCATGTGGGATTTCATGTTGTGAGAACTGATAATCATCGGACAAATGTTGCACTTTTCAAACGCCTGAATGAAGGTGGCACGCTTTATCACGCAGTGCCGCACCCTCTACGAGAAGGTGCTTCTCTCTAGCTATGATTTGAGCCCTCTAGACGACAGCCCACAGCCCTTCAAGACGACAGCCCCACTTGATAAAGAACATCCGGACTAACTTTTTGGAGATAACAGATGGCAACGAAGCAATACAAGTACCTGAAAAAATTGCTCGAGATTCAAGCTCATCTGCTTGTAAAGCCAGTTAGGTTTCTCACGTGGTCTCACGTAGAGCCCAATAATCTGGAAAAAAAGCGAGCAGGGCAACGCAGGTTTTCTCACACATTGTAATTGGGATGCTCAAGTACCTTCAGGAAAATCCCCAGAGCCATCCAGATGCAGAGGAATTTCAGGGATGTTCTGCCACCATTGAATTTATGAATATGGTGGCAAAGTGGTATGCCCTTTGTTGAAAATGGAAGACGACGATGGGCGTGCAGTGCATGGAGGCGGGAGCCCATTAAGTTTACTTCGGCTCTGGTCTGCCCTTGCCCTTCAAGACGACAGCCCAAGGTTCGCAAGGCTAGGATGTCCTTGAAGAAAGAAGAGTCACATCCTGTCAGCCCAGCCCTCGGAGCAGCTAACGGTATATCTGCCCATCCACGTGATTTTCATTTCGGTGGCTACGAGGTTCGCGAGGCCAGGCGCTTTGTGTCGTCGGTTCCTCCCTTTTGTCCTTGTTCCCATAGTGGGCCTATTTGCTTTAAGATATGAACCGTTACCAACTAGCCCAAATTGCTGTTTTGCTACGATGAACTTTTGTTGCGATGACACCCGTCCGGAGGCCTAGCCCTTGAAGCTACTCACTTCACTAGTCGACCTGCTGTGCATGCATGACAATAGTCAATTCAAGGGTCTCGAAGTTGGGACGCTGAAGCCTTTTAGTGAGCTTAAAGGAGCACTGACATCAAATTTACGCATGTCAAGATTTTTGCATCCACGAGTAGTTATCTACCCCCTAGTAGCGATTCGCGACCGAAAATGCAACTGAGGGACGGATAGCTATCTGTTTTATTGATTTATATCACCGGTATCTAGCACGATTCAAAACGGCCTGCAAGCCCGCCATTTTTTAGCGCTGGCAGCGCTCCCGCGGTCAACCGCAGACCGCGCCCCAGCTTGCCACTTGTCCACAGAAAGGAGAGACGTGAGGATCAGCTACTCAGCTAACATTTCGTCTGCTAGGCGCGCACGTTCAGTCATGCCTTGTCACCAGCATCGTCGTCGTCGTCAAAAGTATCGACTAGTGTTGAAGACGACATTCTGGAACTTAGAATCACCGCGATACGCGACGTCGCGAATCATTTTCGCTTCGACCCTTTGTAAAACAGCGATTCAGAAATGGACGCCGTTCCTGGCAGCAACGAGGAGGCGCCCGGGGACGCACGTATGACGCACGCTTGGGCCGTGCATCTATCGAATATCGGCATAGCGAATGCACACCAGCGGAGAAATATAATACGATAGGTTTCTACAATAACAATTCTGTGCTTGCCAGGTTCTTCCTTGCGCCGCCAGATGGCCCCACCTGTCCGGCCTCTCACGGTTACGGCTGCAGTCACTATTAACGCTACATGCGTGTTACTTGTTAGCGACGTTATTCCACTTTGATAGCTTGTGGTCGTGTTGGCGTGTACAGTACGGTACGTGTAATGAAACGCCACGCACTTTCCGCTTTTTCCGCGCCTCGACGAGCAGGTCCGTACTACGCAGCGGTTCCCCGACATGCTGGCACGTAGTCGCTCCGGTTGATCACACTCGCGCTGAGGATCACACGACAAATCAGTCGATGCGACACGATGAATCGCAAGCACGGATCGGGACAGCAAGGAGAGCCACTGGCTGTAAGGTCCCTCTAAATACAGGGACCTTAACTGGCTGGGAGTGAGAGCGTTGCCTGGCGTCGGCGCCACAATAAATACACTCAAATCGGCGACGTCACTGTTACTAGCGTATCGTCACTCAGGATGGTATTTGCGGAATGTATCACCATAGTATCACATGTCGCAGCGTGATCAATCTTCCGTTGAGCTTTTGTACGCTGTTTGCCCTTGAAATAAAATTACTTCCACGCGACGGACGCCATTCAAATTTGGCCAAGAAGACCTATGCATACCGAGCAATCGAATGAATGGCACATCTCGACTATAAAATTTGATGTCAGTGCTCCTTTAATCATGAAGGCCCTAGCTGTCCTTGGATCAGATAGCGCCATGCCAACATTGTTGATGTTAACGCGTAATAACTGCGGACTTGCAAGCGCGGAGGACATATAAAGAGTAGAAGACCAGAACATGAAGTAGCTCCAAGTTATGTGGAGATCACTGCATGCAAACATTGAAAAAGTCATGACAGAAATCGACATTAGTGCTTTCGTCTACGTCACCAAAGATTGGTGAGCTCATGGAATTACTCCTACATTTTGAATTAACGAGACAGGACATGGATAAAGTAGACCGCCAGATTTATGACGCTGTACCTCTTGAAGATCTAGAAAGTGACGTCGAAAGTTGTGAAAACTTTGACTTGACATCTTAAAGGCCAACTTCGGCGATTTTTCGGCCATGTCAAAGTAATGGTGCTTTTATGTTCCTGAGACGCTCCTGTTACAGGCCCGATCGCAGAAATACTCGGCAAATTGGAGAATAATTTTAAATAAGCAAAAAAGCGCAGCACCGAAACCGAAGCCCAACCGAGTGTACTGTCTACGTATGACGTAGACGTTGTTACGAACGAACCGGAAGTCGTGCAAGGCATGCCGGTCACGTCGGCGCGGAGTATGAAAACTGTGACAGCCGGGACGACCAGCGAAGCGCCGGCCAAACCAACTCTGTCTGTCGCCTTGCGCACAGCAGACGCTCGCTGTAGCGGCCGAAGCGCCGAAGTTAGCGGTGCCCTCAACTGCGTCACTTCCGCCGCCTTCCCAATGCTGACGTCACAGACGCAATGTTGCCAATAATTGTGGAAAGCCAGGAGGGTGTTTGCAGACAATCTTTAAAATTCATTTGCAAACAATCTGCGCATGCCTCAAGCCTGTAATTTGGCATAAATGACGGAAACGTGCAAAGGAACGTACCCAGCGAATTTCATTGAGATCCATCGACCTCGAAAAATCGCCGGAGTTGGCCTTTAAGGCGACATCAGACCTTCTACCTCGTTTTGGGGAATTTGAGAAAAGACCGTTTCATGCACTCGCACAACTAGCAGAAAGTTCACTGCTGATGCTAAAGAGAGCTCAGTTTACACGCGTGGCGAGAGAATGCCCGTCAACAGAAACAGAGGCGAAACTGTCAGTGTAAGTATAATCCGCTTCCAATTCGCAACATGGCCTAAGCAATGCAACTTTCAGCATAAGTGATGGCGAAGATGAAGTGACACAAGCTCCGATTGAGCACAAGTCACCTGAAACTAGTTCCAACATTTAGGCCAAAGATACCATCTTAGGACTTGATGCTCTATCGTCTGTCGGTTGTGGAAGCCCTGAAGACATTTCCAGCTATTCTGTTACTGGAGCTCTCAACAGATCCGACTCCATTGCAATAAAAGCGTTAAACGTGTGTCAAGAGACAAAAGGACCAAACGAAAGAAAAATCGAAGTTCGCGAGAAAACAAACGAGCTAGGAGGTGACATATGGAAATCCCTATGAACCATACAAATCAAGATCTCGGCCATCAGGACAAGCCTAAATAAGAGAGTGCACTGCACAACATGATCGAGGAATAAAGGACGTCAGAACAGCACGAAAGTATGTGACAGCTTAGAAAGAGGTGCTGTCGAATGGAAAGAAATTGCGGAAAAGAAAGGAAACACAGCCATCACGTATGAATGCCGAAGGCTAGCTGACAGTAAAGCAAGTAGGAACACGTCAAGATGGGCAATAAGGCACAGAGAAAGTAGAGGAGACGCTGACCAAACCACGTGCAAGCAGCGAGGTCGTGACGGAAGAACGACTGTAATTCACACTTGAAACATCGATGGAAGAGAAAAGGTCCTCACTAACATCCAGATAGCTTTGACTTGATTGCGCGGCTGCGGACTGAAATGAAACTGTTGCGAACTGTGTTTAAAAGACGACGCCGAGCTTGATACTTGTGTGCGTGACTAATCCAGGAACGCTGAGTGGTGGGTAGTGCCAGATGCTGAGTGCACGGTGAGTCGATATATCTGCAGCCAGCGAACGAAAAGAGAGCTCAAGATGTTACCAGTAACGTGAATTCGAACTACCGCCCAGCCAGTGCGATGACTCTGGAGTGTTTTATTTCATACGTATTGTGCCATCTTTTTTGTTTTTCACCTCTTTGTCGCGGGCGGGAAGATGTTGAAAATGGAAGCACCGCACCGCACGCCTACAATCATGACTAGGATTTGTGGGATTAAAAGGTGGAGGAAGAAGGCAGCTATGCCGTCCGTCTCTGTTTATACCCTTCATCACATTGGCAGTGTCAGGACGCACAGTAAATACTCGAAATTCCAAGCACCGAACGAGGAGCCCTTCGTGACAACAAACGATGAGCGGCTGTCATGGCTTGAAGTAGACTTTATTGCCGACTCAGAGGAAATGCAACCTTCTAGCTCGAAGTTGAGAAACAGAATGACAAAATAAACGTACGAGGCAACACTTCTGACAACACGACCCAACAGCCCTAATTATCTCCTTGACCACGTGAAGTGAGTGCAGTTTCCAATCCTAATCTACCTTTCTAAAATATTGTTTTTACTGAAATTTTATTTTTTATCGTTATGATTTGTTCCGCAGCTTCCACTACGTTCTGACCCGAGGCCTGAACAGCGACCCCGTTGAATCACTGTTCAGCTGGCAATGATAGGAGTAGATAGATGCCCGTGTGGTGGTGTTTACAGCAGAGAAGCTTCTAAAGGTACTGTAGATGCTTGAATTGAGCTATTGTGTTTACAATTTGCTTCGCACTTATAATATTCTATAAGGTTGGAATACTGCAAGCTGCAAAAAATGGGAATGCCCCTGTTAGTTCAGAGGCTAACGCACCCATTAAGATGGATGTAAAGAATCAAGGACCTGCTCCCATTCCATCTGGCCTACTGCTTGCAGCGAGAGAGTTGTCCAGTGAGCTGGAATTCTTGAGTAGCTGTTCTGAGACGCGAGCTGACATAGAACTAGCTACAACTGCTTATTTGGCTGGATACCTCGTTCGTGCCTGTGAAGAAAAGGTAAGGGTTCCTTTTTCTGAATAATAAAATAACTAGATGTGTATCTATAACAAGCCGTTTTTCTGTGCATGGTTATCGAAGAAAGAAAATAAAGAATCGCTTCAGAATACGTGCTGTTATATCAGTACAGAAGATACAAGATAGTGGTTTAAGCTAGTTAGAATTCGGTCATATTGGTTACTTAGTCCCACTCGCAACACAAGGAATAAACAAACAACGAAGATGCAAACATGCAGCGCTTTCTAGCAACTCGATTTGTAACCTTGTTTAGCGCACTCGAAATTTGGAGTGTGCTCGCGTATGACATACGTGAAATGCCTGTCCCTCGTTCACGCCGGTACAGTGCAAGGCTCGCAAACCTCGGGTGCCGCTTCAGCAGGCAAACAACGCACTGCTCGGACAGAATATTAACCACAGCAACCTCAGATACCCAAAGAGGGAAATTATTGGTATTTGCAAGCTAATATGCATATTTATCGACAAGGTCATGAAGATAGGAGACGTGAGACTAAGTGGCAGGATTTGCGACATGCTATCGTCGGCACTTTTGCCACAGCTGTTGCTGCGCCTGGAGCTGACTTGCAGGGCGGAAGACCACACCATGGAAGTCTGCAATGTTTTCCTCAGAAAGCTGTTACGAGCACTACTTGCCAACTGGGCAGGAAATATTAACATGTCAGTTGAGCGTCTCGTATGCCTGGCACGAAAGCCTCTGGCTGCGCTTGTGATTCCAATGCATAGTGATCTTTTTTTCCACACGTGCAGTAAATGACTCCCCTGATGCTCACGATGCTTTCTTTTTTTTCTAGGGTGTTAGAAACAAATCATTTCCGAAATACAACCGCACTTGTCAATGAGCAACTCTCCTGTTGCAAAAATAACTGTAGCGCAAACGAACATATTCGAGGTTGAACAGCGCAACGGCAACAAAAGAGAGAAAACAAGACTCGAAAAATGGCAACTTGCTCGAGCAAACACTTCAGATAAAACTAACACTTGTTAAATTTAGGTTGAAGCATTAGGGACGCTTAATGTGATTAACGCTATAGCAAGTTTATTGTAACCCTTTAAAAACTAACCAGCGCATAGCAGCTGCGCTGTCAAGCCGCGATCCTTTCACTTTTGGTCTCCCCTACTATTGGCGACGCTGCAGCCGCCTGAAGCACTAGGCGCGCTACGCCATATCCGCACCACACGGCAGGCCGCCATGGAACTGATATCTAGTAATATAGTGAAACCTCGTTAATACGTACCTGCCGGGAACGCGGCATAACTACGCACTGAACGCCAGTACGCGTTTATCACCAAGTACATATTTGCATCTCCTGACGCGCGCAGCCGCCACCAACAAAAAAATACAGTGTCACAGCAAATATCGCCTAAAGTACTCTCCACAAAGCCGTTTATTTCCCTTTTTGCCAAGTGCAGAAATAATTCTGGCACTCTCGTACGATCGTCCAATGGCGCGGTGGCGATGCCAAGGAGCATTTCGAAACTATTACAGCGTCCGGGATACGCAGCGACTTACATATAGCGACAGAACGGACAGTATCGACTTTCCGCGATACATGTGTACACATCTGCACCGCGATCTGCTACTAAGCGAGAACTGACAGTTTCATTAAAACGCGGGCCACACGACCGTCTCATGGCTGGTTTAGAGTTACTGTATATGCTACCTGGTAGCATATACAGTAACTCTAGGCTGGTTGCGTGCAGTGCGCCACCTACCCAGCTCACGCCATCACTGCCGGGCGGGCCGCTTGCTGTACCGTGCGTGCGCATTTGCCGTGTGAGTGTTGTTCGGCCCCACTGCAGACCGTGCACAGGTGCGGCGAGTAGCTTGATGAATTAACGTGGTGATGAGAAACTTCCTGCAAGTGAAATGCACTTTGCGAGGGGTCCCAGCAGCGGACGGTGGACGGAGGTGCGTTTGAATTGTCGCCTAATAAAAGTGTTTTCTCTGAGTTATTGCTCTGTCAGCTGTGATGCTTTAATGATGGAAACAAACACACACACACACACACACACACACACACACACACACACATACATATATATATATATATATATATATATATATATATATATATATATATATATATATATATATATATATATAATTTGTGGTACGTCTGGTCTGCTCATCAGTATTGAATGTTTAGTAAAAACCTTCGGATTTTTTTGTGCGTTTACTAAAAATTAAAAAGTTTCAATTAACAATTATGTTAGACTATAAAAATCTGCTCCAAAACACACCCTTTGGTGCTCCAAAGGTGCTCCAAAACTCCCTTTTTATCGCTCCCAAGCTGCTCCAAAACAGCATTATTCCTGCTACCTGAGCTGCTCCAAAAGACCCACTTTCACCCCTGAACCTGATGGTCTTTGTGCAGCTGCAAACTTACCATTTAGTTCTCCAAGAAAAAAAGACACGAAATGTGACTTAACTGCACACTGAAGAATTTGACTGTCTCTCCCATTCACATTTTGCATGTGTCTCTAAACGCGTCAATGCTGCGAGCAAGCAAAACTGAAACTGGAACTGAAATCGTCTTCAAGCTGCCATCTTAGTAGCAGAGTAATACGAATGTGCTGAAGCTCCGCCTCCGTAGCCTTTGCTCCACTGCTAAGATTAGCTGTCCCTGAGTGTAGGACGAGACAAGAACAAGTTAAGGTAACCACTAAAGTTGTAGAAATCATTAACATACAAGGCTGGAAACTACTATAGCATTTTGTCATGGTACGGCCACTTGATGGAAAAGCATGCATTGCGGCCTGCCACGTGCTCCAAAACCAGCATACAGGGCCACCGCTGCGACGCCGGAGGGAGACAGGTCCATTCGATTCACCCTGCACTACCTGAACTGGTTCATGGTGGTGACGTCTGAGTTCCGTCGTGGTGCAGGGAACGTTTCAGAAAGTGCAGCAGCGACGAGATGCCGAAACGAATACGAGAGTGCAGATGTCGTGCAAACCCTCTGCTAGCCACCCTACCTCTGCTATGGTCGGTTGTCTCGCGAATTGTGGAGGTTGTGATTCGTAAAAGTCGCCGCCGCTTACGCTCCCTGGCATTTCAAACGACCGGAAAGCGTTCACTGACGTATTTGTTGGGCGCCGTTAAAATAGCCACGAATGCAGTCGGCTGCGTCGTCTGCTGCGGCTCCAGCCATTTTGTGCTGCACGGACTCGGCACTACCTCATAGGTCCGTTCGATTCACCTGCACCACTCTGAACCGGTTCACAGCAGTTCCCGAGAGGTTCGCGACGGGTGCGCGGCTAGTTCAGCAGTGCCGCAGAAGTGCCGTCCCAACCGGATAGCAGCGCCACGCAGAATCGAATGCCGAAGTGCAGTTGTTGTGCCAAGTCTTCTGCTGTTCCAAATGAGCGCGCGGGTATAGTGTTCTAGAATTTAGCGCGGGTTGTGCGAGGCACATGGTGCAAGGTGTACGTCCCTCATTTTGTGTGCTCTCTTCGTGTGTGAATTATCATTCTCCTACCTGTCGCTTTTCTGTATGAAGATGAACTCTGGCCTGATTTCAACTGTCGTGCAAGTCGCCATGGAGCTGATGGATTCTGACAGTGACGAAGAGTACGACGACTTAGTCGCTACAATAGCGATGAAATAAGCGAGATTGGACAGAAATCGCATACCAAGGTATTGTGAGGACGTTGTTGACCGGTACTTTGGTTTCGAGTTTGTTTAGGCTGTCACGCGAGACGTTCAGGGATCTCGTTGCCCGCTACCAGACGTCCTCGTTCTTCCCCGATTCTGCTGGTGGTCGCCCACGGATCAGTGCCGATAAGACTTGCTTGGTAGTGCTGAGCTACCTCGGTAGCCAGTCGAGTATGTACTCCCTTGCTGACAGATTTGATGTATCCGAGTCGTCAGTTCACACGTGCATTGAGCGCGTATTGGACTTTTTAAACAGCATAAGCGAAGAAGTCATTTCTTGGCCAGACAGTCATGAGCAAGAACGGATCAAGACTGGCTTTTTGGTAAGGAGCGAAGGTAAAGGCCCGCGCAACACCATAGGCTGTGTGAACGGTTGCCATATAGAGATTAAAAAGCCGGAGGAGTCATCGCATTCGTACTTCAACCGCAAGAAATTTCCATCTGTGGTGCTCCAGGGAATATGCAATGACAGGAACAAGTTCATTGACGTTTTAGTTGGATTTCCTGGATCTGCACACGATGCCAGGGTGCTTCGTGAAGGCCCTTTCTTCGAGGTAGCCCAGACAAAGTGCGCAGACAGTTACCTGCTTGGAGACTCCGCATACCCCTTGTTTCCGTGGTTGTTGACGCCATACCGGGATAATGAGCAGACCTTTCCAGTATGGAAGAAGCGCTATAACAAGTGTCATTCTCAACAGAGGTCTGCCATTGAGAATGCCTTTGGCCATCTGAAACAAAGGTTTCGTAGGCTTTACTTTGTTGACGCTGCTGCAGTCAAACAGTGCTGCCTTATAATAATGGGTGCTTGTGTGTTGCACAACATGTGCAACGAAGAGAGGGATTTCTTCATTGAGCTCCAGGAAACTGCAGAGTTTGAAGAAGTTGGAAATGATGATGAGAATGATGTAACGGACCGAAGTTTGGCTGCATACAGTGAATGTTTGAGAAAGGCCATTGCTCAAAAGCATTGTTAGTGCCTAAGTGAGGATTTCATGAATTTGTGATGTTTAAGAGTGGAGTGCATTGTTGTCTAATAAAAGAAGAAAATGATTTTTTGTTGCTCAATTTATTCACCATTTTTTCCACACTGACTCTCAACGGCAGTGACAAGGCGTTCTAGCAGGCTCATTTTGGCACTGAACCGTGCGTCTCTTTCTCTGCGTGTCATGAGTAAAGGGGCACGGGGCGCGCGCCGGACAGCGCAAGGCGTCGATGGTGTGCGGGGAATGGAAAAATACCCGATGGTGTGCACCCCCGCCACGTCGACGCAAGCCATTGGCCGGAGGAAGGCGCGTGCCACGCGACCCGAACTGAGGTGCGGAACCCCAGAGGATCAAGCAGTCATTGTTCGGTGGGGTCGTCGAGGAGCAAGGTGTGGCAAGCCAGCGTCGCACCCGCGACGAGAGAAGTAGGGCCTCGTTCTGGGGGCAGCGGCACGAGAGGCTCGGGAGGGTAGCCGTCGACCTTGGCGTCACCCAAGTGAGGCTCCCCGAGCTTGCAGCAGCCTCATTCAGCAGTTCGCAGGGCACCTACGGCACTACCACAGCTCGACGAGACGGCAACCCGCCGACAATCACCTGGAGAGCCACGTCGGCAGTTTGACCCAGTGGCACCAAGAGGATAGGCCGAGGGTTAGGCCTAACCGGACGAGACGACGTTCTCGAAGGAAGACCGACGGGTCAGCGACGAGGACGACTAGCGAGGCGGCAGCTTCGACGACGGCGACTCCCAGACGTCGAGGAGTAGCATCGACGGGACTCAGCGTCGACTTTGGCGCGGAAGCGAGGCGACGGACTCACGCGAAGTAAGAACGTTCCATTCGCATCGCTAGACCATGACGCCATAGTTGCCAGACTTTCGGGCCACTCAGGCCGAGCCTAGTTAGAAGTGGTTGTTGTATTCAGATGTACCGCTGGGCGTTTTTGAATATGTTACTTCTAATTAATTTTTGGTGTTAACTTTTTGTTTGCCGTGTTGTGTGATAAAGATTTGTTTGCAGTGACTCCACGGTCTCCCGCCTCGCTCACTCTCCCAACTCCATCACACATTGCAAGCGCTCGCGAGATACGTGACACTGCGGCTTTCCTTGAACTCTTCGAGCAGAGCTTGGAGCGGAGTGCCATCCACCCTTTTCCTTTTTTTTTTTCTGTGGCTGGCTTGATGGCCCGGCTTCAGCCACTTCTTCGTGTGCACGTTCTGGTCTGCACCTGCTGTGTCAACCTCACTTGATGGCGGAGAGTCATTTTGATCACCTGCGTCGAGGCTGTCCCTGAAACAAAATGTAACTGTAAATATGAAATATTTACATTTCATGTACAATAACTTTACCTGTTCTTTTCAATCACCCTTCCTGGGGCAATCAGCACTGTCGAGGTGATGTGATGCTCTTTCTCAAGAACATCACTCAGTTCTCTAGAAAGAAAAAATATTGCTAGTGTGTTGATGAATAGTTGAATATGACCTGTACTCACTCTTCAAATTCGCAAGAGACCCTTCCGTTGCCTGACGAGTTATTTTTTGTTTTGGTGCGTTTGTAGGCGCGCTCGAGGCTCTTCCATTTATTTTGCACTTGTAGAGGGCTACATGGAGCTTCAAATTCCTTTGATATAATGTCAGCAAGTACTTGCCACAGGGCCTTTTTTGTGCTGAAAGAAATGTACGCAAAGCTTTAATGATCACAAAAATAAAGGCTTGGCATGTGTTAGAAAGAACATATGTATTGATATTTGGGGTATTTCACGGTTACTCCATATAACACTTGCCGAAAACCACCCTTCTTGCCAACAAGGTCCTTCAGCTCCTTATACCTTTGAATTAAAAATCTTGTTTTGGGTCCGGTCCACAGCTCCGGTTCAGGAGATATTGGGTTGTCACTGTTATTCTGGCTGGGTGCCACAGGTGACATGTCGGAAACAAGTTCCCTTGGGCTGTCCTCATGCTCATAGGGGCTTTGTTCGTCTGTCACATCGTCTTGGACAACAAGAGTGACGACTGTTCCATCTATAAAAAAAATGTAGCAAGAGTCATGCTTCAGGAAGGTCTTGTTGCTGATTAAAAGGTCGCATAACGACATTTAATTTGACAAAATCGTGCATCTTCTAGGGAATGATGAAGCAACAGATGTGCATGAAAAACGCAGAATATTAAAATGACGTTATATTTTACTCTCTTTGAACACTTACTTATATTACTGCGAACTAAACTTCGGGCAACTGAACTGCTTCAAACTTACAAGCATTATTTTGTTCAGAAAAAAGCACTGTGGTCATGGAGAATTCCGGTTTTTAGAACACAATGAACATCCATTTCATAAACAACATTGTGAAGATTGCGAATATCTACAAGTACGAACTATTGAGGTCCTAAAAAAATTCTACAGAAGGTAGAGTAGGACTATTAGAAAGGCTAGCAAATTTTAGGAAAACTAAGACGACAGAAGACAACGGCAAAACTGTTAGGCGACAAGATGAGCGTACACGTGCTTGTGAGAGATTTCAGGGTTAACTTGCATAAAGGTGGCCATGAAAACTTTTCAACGTGCCCGCAGCAGCATTATACAAATCCAACAATACAATGTACACAACGCGTCGCAGTTCACGTTTTTAAAGCTTTGTGTTAACAAATGCCAGCCCACACGAGTGACTGCACAGAGATCGTGGTGCCTAAAATGCGAGATTCCCATTACAGGACCGCGCAGCAAGCAGCGCACTAGCATCCAGCCTTAATTAGCGCTCGAAACGTTCACATATTTATCGACCTCTATATCCCAAGCGCTATAAATAATTAGCCAAAATTTACCGAGCAGACAAAACAGATGCATGCCTACCTGGTACTCTGTATGCAAAGCCATTGCCCTGTGCGATCCGGCTCCCGTCGTCGCTAAGGACGGGTGTCAGGAGGGTTTCCACGCCGTCGATATTAACTCGCACCGCCATCGTCGGCTGCTCCAACCGTCTGCTTCCGATGCGCTGAACTGACTGAACGGCTGAACCACGCCGGCACTTTACTGGCACCACCACCAACAGAGGTGCAGGAAAATGCGAGAAAAAACGTGAACCAAGGCTGCACCTCTCCTGCACTTTTTGAAACGAACGGCGGTGTGCAGAGGGCGCTAGGCTGCACCGGTGAATCGAACGGTAGGGTGCAGCACCTTGTGAACTGGTTCTGATGGTGCAGGTGAATCGAACGGACCGCATGAGTAAGTGCAGGGAATTTGTGAACTAGCCTTGCACCACGGCTGCACTTTTTCGAAACGAATACCGCGGTGCCGACGCCGCCATGTTGAACTCATGAAACGAATGCCGGAGTGCAGCGCCACCGTGAACCGGTTCACGAAGTGCAGGTGAAACGAATGGACCTCTGCGCCCGTGCTATGAGATGCGCGGCGCACTGCATTCATGCGCTTGTGTCTTTCTGTCGCACATGAAATGTTTTAAAATCTACCTAGCATACATATCGGTTAATTACCGGTTTTGCTTAACGAACAAGTAAACAGGCTCCGACTTTTGTTTTTTACTCCTCACAAACAAGCTCGCTAATTCATGCAGAAGGCCACGCCGATCACATCTTGCGAATATCACGCCGCTGTGCGCCGCGCAGACGCTCCATTTCGAAAAACAATTCACGCACCCCTTTCATGCATCTGACCAGTCCTTTTCGCCACTCAGTGACGTAATCTTGCCCATGGGCAACATTTTGTAGCACCACTTCGTCGATTGGTCTTTCGCACTATGAAACAGTGTCTGGGCCCTTTTGGTGATGTAGTTTTGGCAACGCAGTCTGGATTTTTTAATTTTCCTGTGCTGCCTTCTGCCGTTTATGTATAGCCGAGACTAGCTGGACAAGCAGTATTGCCCGAACGAAAGCCTCCGAGGTCTCTCGCAACTTTACCACTGTAATAGCCGTGTAATATAGCCGTGGCACATTTGTTTACCTCGTCAGTGCCTCGCACCGCACTTCCTCATTGCGCTGCTCTGAAACGATCGACACGTAGAGAAAGCCTTGCTCGGTCGTTGGCTGTGCGTCACTGACGTCATGTTACGCTGCCAAAGCGGGTGTAGTCACAACACACACAGCGCTGTGTGCGTGAGTGCGTGTTCTATTCTGCCCGTGTTCACTCGCGCTGTTCAATCTTAGCATGATAAACCAACTAGCCCGCTAACGGACTTTGTCACAGCAAAGGGTGTTCGCTGCCGACAAGGGTGAGAAGGCTGAACAAGAAACCGAAACCAGCCGAAGCGGGTTGTCTACCCTGTAACTTCCTTATTACAGCACTTATTCGCAAAATTGTTGCGGCAACATGTTCACATCGTACAAGTGAACGGTTCCATCACAAATTTTGGACCGCGAGGTTGTTTCCTGGCCTTTTAAAGATAGCTGCAGCTATTGGGGATTTTTCCGTTTTGCTGTGCCCGATATGCAACCTCGCGCACCTATCGCTTCTCATGGAAGTAGGAACCACGGGCATATTTTGCTGATATCCTAGAGGATCATGACTAAACAATGTAGAAATGTTCTCACTTGCATAATGCATCAAAATTCTTCATTTAGCTCTTAGTTTGTCCTCTTATTCCATTCAGCCATTTAATTCAGTGACACCACCTACCCATTTTCTCTTATCTTTATTTATTAAATGCGAAGCATTTCTTAGCGACCATTTTGCACTTTGAGCGTTTCTATCTACGTATCTATCTATCTAGCCGCCTACGTCTGGGTGCTCTCATGATCGCCTCTTTAACCTGGTGTATACCAAAATTGGCATAGGGGGTAAGAACATTTGACGAATATGACTGTCGGGTCATGACGCGAAAATCCTCTTGCGTATGTCGTCATACCCTTTCCTCCAGACACGTGTGGCGCATGCCCGTTTACCATGGGCCGCGGTGTAAGGGTATGCGCCACAGGTGATTGATAGTTTATATCTACCCAGGAACGGCGAGAACAGACCTTGGTAATTTAAATGCGAGAGCGTTAAGAAAAACCGATATCGGCAGCGTTGACCGGACTAATGGAAATAATCAAAATTGGGATCCCAGCAGGAATCGAACCCAAGCATTCTGCGTGGCAATCACGTATTCTACCACAGCGCCACCCCAGGTCTATTAGCCCCGAGAAAGAACACTGGCGGCGCGGCAGTCGCGGCGATGTGACGTCACGGCAAGGACTCTCTTGCTCCGCGGCCGAGGATCGCCTTTTTCCGCGCCCGCCGCGTACCCGCTCTTTCGCGATACGGTGGTGATTACTGCTCATTCTTGCGATGGAAATCTCCCAAGGGAGAAGGTTGAAGTTTACGCTACTAGCGAAAGTTTAGTAAGCTGTAGAAAGTTTGGATAGTATAGCTTATAATGGGCGAATTCCCGTCCGAACGGAAGCTTCGCCGTGAAAATGGTGACGCACGAGAGCAAGACATTTGTTGTTTTCACCGCATACTCCAAGACATCGGTGCTAAAAAATTTACGCTAATGGTTCTAACTTCATTACAGCTTGGCGTAGACTCCACGGTTAGAACACGCGTCCCGCAGATTACAAATTAAATTAGGACGTTTTCTATTCACTAAATACATTTACATACAAGTTACGTCTGCCTTTGCAGATTATCTAAGTGATTTGACAGAATTGCGCCTTCTGCTACAGAAGACTTCAGATTAATCTATCTTAACGAATCACTTAATACATCCGGGAAATTAAACAAAATAATACTGCCACGCACACAATGGTTTCGGGAAATTCTGAGGTGTTAGTATACTTGGATTATGTAAACATTTCTTCTCAACACTCGTCTGGGATTATGTGGCCGTATATCCCGATTTGCATGAACTGCTGGTCCGATCAACCGCCGGGTCACGAGCGGTAATGTTAAATTCTCGTGGGCGCACTATTGATAACAATCGTCTGCAAAACAAACGCCTGAAAGTCGAAATGAGCGTTTTGAACTGCTTCACTCTCAGTGACGTGGCCCACGTATTAATTGAACGACCTTCGCCTTAATGAGTCAATTAATGGTCTCGCACGTCATGTCCACATAAAGGTTCATGATGCTCAGGGGTATATCAAATGCAAAAAAAAAATTTAGTTTATGAGCTGGCTATCTAAACTAGTACTTATACAAGTGTAACAGCGCCGTTGCTACGATGCTGCATGAAGACACAATCTGACACCAATAAGGAGTTTCTGCAATTAACCTCAACTTTTTTATGTTGTGAAATGAAGCCCCGAAATTATTGCGAGAAAAACGTGAAACTAAACAACACAATGAGTTAGCGGGTACGCAAGAAAAACAAACACAACTGCGGCAGTATTCTCGGGCGAGCGCTTTCGAGATATTTTGCGAAGCTCAATACTGCATGCGCATAATCGTGCACGGGGCTTGGCACACCGGCAAGAACGCTGTCCGCCGATCGCGGATGCGTCCGATGCATATAACACTTGTGGAGGTGAAGCCATCATATTTTTAAAGGAATCGCCCGTGAACAACACAACCTAATAATATGAATAAGGTGTCTTGCGTGTCAAGACCACGACATTATTGTGAGACACGCTGCAGATTAATTTTTACCGCCTCGAATTCTTTAACGTGCCCCTGTATCTAAGTAGAGGAATGTTGCTTTTCACACCCGTCGAAATGCGGCTGCTGTGGTCGAGAATCAAACTCATCCCCGAAGTTAGCAGCGCGACACAACAAACCTGATCACCCCTTTCAAAGTGTGCACGACGGCGCGCAGGCACCGTTGGAGACTGTGAAGAAAAAAATGCATATAACTTGTTGCCGTTTTACTAGGAACATTATCGATGCTGTTTTCATCATTCATCTGAAGCTTGAGACAGGCAAAAAGCGAACGTAAACAGCGGAACAGCGCACGAAGCAAGCGCGTCATATGCCGGCGCGTCACGGCGGGCGTCGAAGAGTCCTTGCCGTGACGTCATCCGCGCCTCCCGCCAGGCGGCGCCACCCCAACTTCTCGGGGCTAATAAACTGGTTTGTAAAAACAGCCTGTGCAATCGTAACGTCTGTGCAACGTCAGTTGTGGTTCTGTTGCTGGCTATCTAATTTTACAAGAAAGCTATAAACACTACATATGTACTCCGACGATACAGGCGTCATGTCAGATTAACGACTGTGGTTCCAGTGTTGGCTCCGCTTTTGTATCAGTCCAATAAACACTACATTTGTATTCTTATGATTCAGCCAGCTATATTGAAGCATTGCTCGACCCAGGAGGAATACATTAACGAAAGCTACGTATGATATTCACAAGACTGCACCATAAAGTGCATGATACTGACGTCGCACCATAAGTTACCCTTCAAACGCCAGTGTAGTCTACGTGCCTGGGAAGCGCATGATGTGCACACAGCTACTACACTTACAAAAGCACATCGATCCACCTCGTAACGCTTGGCTCAACGCCATAAAATACAGCATAGCAGTACTCGCTGACTGCTTCGCATGAAACCGATTGCCACAACGCGTGGGACCTGCCGATTTTTTTGTTTTTCTAATTCCCTTCTTTCACCCTGCAGTACCCCTGTCGTTGGTTCCCATTGTTTCTCGATTGTGTCGTCGTGTGTTGCCCCATGATGCCATGTGGCATTGCTGCTGGTTGCTATGAAAAGTTTACGTATCTCTTTCATTGAGGGTTGGGCTGTCTGCGGTCATTTGCGGAATGGCACAGACCCAGTCTGACATCATCATCTGACAAACTGCGCAGCAGGATGGGACACAAAGAAAGAAAGAAAGAAAGAAAGAAAGAAAGAAAGAAAGAAAGAAAGAAAGAAAGAAAGAAAGAAAGAAAGAAAGAAAGAAAGAAAGAAAGAAAGAAAAGGCAAACTACGCGGACTCACAACTGATTTATTTCAATAAATATTTCAATAAATCAGTTGTGAGTCCGCGTCGTTTGTCTCCGCGTCTTTCTTTGTGTCCTGTCCGGCTGCGCAGTTTGTCACAAGATGATCCCGTACCAACTCACCCAACTTTCTACGCTGGTTACGTACCAATCTGACATGAGCAAAACAAGAGTAGAAAAAACAACAGAAAAGCAGCTGGTGAGGGGTTACAAAGGTCTCTTTTAGATGAATATACGTAGCAACCAACATACGCCTTGAGAGGCTGGTGTGCATATTCACATTCATAGGGTCGAAGTGAGGCGGGTCGCTTTCCATTGTGCTACGGTAGGCACAAATATAAATAAATAAAATGTGGTACTTTGCTTATACTCTCCTTCATGTTGTGTGAGCCTAGATTTTTGCTTCCCCTGTCAACTTCCAGTCTGGTACAGCCATAATGCCATCTGTCTTTCAATGTGAGCCGCCGTACTGGCACTAAGGGATCTTCATCACTGCTGGTAGACTCCGCACTTGTCTACTGGTTTCTGTCGTCTATTACTGTTTCTTTTTTCTTTTATATAATATTGACAAAGGCATGTGTGCTCACTCCGACATGTTCTGCAAGTGTCACAGATTTGTGTGGTACTACAAGTGTGAATCTGGAGACGTAGTTATCACTTGACCGTTCTAAAAAAAGAAAAACAGGTTAAGCGAAGGTCACGCCCGAATATAGCTTGCATTGAGATTGAGATCACCACGATTTAATTGTTTTATTTTTCAGGTAAAGAAAAGTTGAGTATTACTGTCGGCTTCATTTTTCAAGATACTAGTCATTCCAGTAAATATGGCAATTTGTGGTTATTTTTCTGTAAAGAGCGGACCAAAAATGTGCCAGCCATTTCGAATAAATATACTTTCCGCAGCCATTTAAACGAAGTTACAAGGAATGCGCCAGTATGCTGTCGAATCCGCTAGTATCGTGCATCCGTAGCTGCACTACTGCACTGTATGGGGAGATATGATGCTTTTCATTACATTTTGTGTTTATAGACAATGTGGACGTGTATTGTTTGATGTTTCAAATAAACAGTTGCCAAGAATTTTCAGCCGTTAGACTTCAAAGGTGCTGAAGCAATTCCACAGAAAATAACCTTGTTAGATGTACATACAAGGGATTCATTGCACACTTGTGTATATTACAGCCGTTTTTGCTCACGTTCCGTGCGATATAATGTTGCTACGCACATTGTGGTTTATTCTTTCAGCCATAAAGCAAGTAGTTGGTCCTCAAAAAGAAATGTGGAGAGCTCGGCAGGTAGTTGCAAAACAAAAGTCGATAATGAACCAGATTGCGCAAACGGTCTCAACTAAATGCATGATATGACATGACTCCGATAGATGAGAGTGAAAAAGCTATTAGAACAACCGAATGGAAACACTGTTAGCACATGTTAACCGTGCTTGTACTACAGAAGATGTCGTGTGAGCAATTAATTTGCTGCACGTAGCTGTCGCCGGCACCAGTATCCCCGTGGCTCCACAGTGGCCGCAACTGCAACTACGGCCATCACGCGCTCTCTTATAAAAAGCTGCTTGACGCAGCAGGCTGCACCGCGTGCATTTCCATCCAGCAGCCATGGAAACTACAAGAGCATTTTGTCGTGTTTAGCTCATCTGCAAAGATGCAAGCGATCAGAAACAGAATTGATTCTGCAACTGGGACTATTTTACATACTAAAGAGATTGTGCGCAAGTTCCATAACATTGAAGCTGCTCCTTGCCACGCGAAAGACGGTGCCTCAGGGCTACGCCTTTTTTTTCTTTTATTCACAAGTCATCATCATCATCAGCCTGAATACGCCCACTGCAGGACAAAGGCCTCTCCCATGTTCCGCCAATCAACCCGGTCCTGTGCTTTCTGCTGCCACGTTATACCTACAAACTTCTTAATCTCATCTACCCACCTAATTTTGTCTCCCCCTCACGCGTTTGCCATCTCTTGGAATCCAGTCAGTTACCCTTAATGACCACCGGTTATCCTTCCGAAGAACTGATAGCTGGGCCAGTTGGTGATAATACTTGAACATGTTTAACTTAGCGCAACGACGACGAGGACACAAGAGAAGAGGAGGCAAACCACAGCGCTGACTCGCAACTGAATATTTTATTAGAAGACAAGAACGAAAAAAGGGGGGCACTTCAACCCTCACACCCATGTGACACACAAAACCAATGAAACGGCAAGTCAGCTGACATCCTGAATAATAAAGAGCCTCACGCAGACCACGTGTACTCTCCAACACCAGAGAAGTTAAGATATCGTGCGTTCGTTGTGTGGGTACTGGGCTTGCTGCGTCCCGTCCGCAGTCAAAGCAAGGAAGACGGAGGCTTCAACTTGCGACAAACAACAACAATAATTTATTTAACTCTATGCGCTGCATACGGCGGGGTCGGTCCAGGCACACGAGACGACGAGGCGACGACCACGATCGGCGGCAGCAGCAATCGGCCAGCTCGGGTGGCCGCATCCGTCCTTGCTGGCGTCCCAGGCACGTCTCTCCTGGGCGGCGCGCAGGCTGCCCCTTTTAAGCCGCGCAGCTGGGCCACGCGCACCGCCTCTGCGCAGCACGTGGCGCTATCTCGCGATAGCCGGTGGGCGTGATTCCCACAGTTGCAAGGGAATGTATACTCACATGTGTCCCAGCATGTTGCGCAGTGCCATTGCGCACCCATCTTTCATGAGGCTGAAGTGCTATCAACACACCGAGATCAAACTACACGAGAAATAATTGAAGCTTATATCAGAGAAAGGCGAGAACAGTGCATTAGTGTGCCTTCTATTGCCCTACATGATAGCGAGGTTAGGTTTCTAGATAGCACGATATCTTAACTTCTCTAGTGTTGGAGAGTACACGTGGTCTGCGTTGGCTCTTTATTGTTCGGGATGTCAGCTGACTTGCCGTTTCATTGGTTTTGTGTGTCACATGGGTGTGAGGGTTGAAGTCCCCCTTTTTTCGTTCTTGTCTTCTAATAAAATATTCAGTTGCGAGTCAGCGCTGTGGTTTGTCTCCTCTTCTCTTGTGTCCTCGTCGTCGTTGCGCTAAGTTAAACATGTTCAAGGTTATCCTGCCGACGTGCTACGTGCCCGGCCCATATCCATTTCTTCTTGATTTCAACTATGATGTCCTTAACCCCCGTTTGTTTCCTGACCCACTCTGCTCTCTTCCTGTCTCTTAAGGTTAAACCTATCATTTTCCTTTCAATCGCTCGCTGCGTTGTCCTCGATTTAAGTTGAACCCTCTTTGTAAGTCTCCAGGTTTCTGCTCCGTAGGTAAGTACCGGTAAGATGCAGCTGTTATATACGTTCCTCTTGAGCGATAGTGGTAGATTACCGTTCATGATTTGATAATGCTTGCCGAATGAGCCCCATCCCATCCTTATTCTTCTAGTTATTTCACTCTCATGGTTCGGCTCCGCGGTTACTACCTGTCTTAAGTAGACGTACTCCTTTACAACTTCCAGTGTCTCGCCACCTATCGCAAAGCGCTGTTCTCTGCCAAGATTGTTCCACATTACTTAGTTTTATGCATATTAATTTTCAGACCCACTCTTCTACTTTCCGTATCCAGTTCAGTAATCATGAGCTGTAATTCGTCTCCCGCGTTACTTATCAATGCAATGTCATCAGCGAATCGCAGGTTACTGAGATACTCTCCATTAACTCTTATCCCTAATTCTTCCGAATCTAGGGCCCTGAAAACCTCCTGTAAACACGCGGTGAATAGCATTGGAGAGATCGTGTCTCCCTGCCGTACGCCCTTCTTTATTGGGATTCTGTCGCTTTCTTTATGGAAGACTATAGTGGCTGTGGATCCGCTGTAGATTTCTTCCATTATGTTTATATAGGCTTCGTCGATGCCCTGATTCCGCAGTGCCTGCATGACTGCTGATGTCTCCACCGAATCAAATGCCTTCTCGTAATTTATGAAGGCTATGTATAAGGGTTTGTTGTATTCCGCGCATTTCTCTATCACCTGATTGATAATATGAATATGGTCTATTGTTGAGAAGCCTGTACGAAATCCTGCCTGGTCCCTTGGTTGATTGAACTCTAATGCCGTACTAATTCTGTTAGCAATTACTTTTGTAAGTAGCTTGTAGACAACGGACAGTAGGCTGATGGGCCTGTAATTTTTCAGGTCCTTGACGTCCCCTTTTTTATGGATCAAGATGATGTTGGCATTCTTCCAAGATTCTGGTATCCTCCCCGTCGAGAGACACTTCGTATACAGGGTGCCAGTTTTTCTAACATAGTCTCTCCACCGTCCTTCAACAGGTCTGATGTTACCTGATCCTCACCAGCTGCTTTGCCTCTTTGCATTCCCTTTAGGGCTTTCTTTACTTCTCCTGTCAGTACTGGTAGAATCAGCAATGAGTAAGGTAAAGACACAGTATGCTATACTGATGGGCGACTTTAATGCAAAGGTAGGCAAGAAGCAGGCTGGAGATCATGCAGTTAGGGAATATGGCATTGGCTCTAGAAATGCCAGAGGGGATCGAGTTACTGGTAGAGTTTGCCGAACGCAATAATTTACGGATCTTGAATACCTTCTACAGAAAACGGGCTGCTCGTAAGTGGACGTGGAGGAGTCCTAATGGCGAAACTAAAAATGAAATTGACTTCATAATGTGCGGCCACCCGGGAATTGTACAGGATGTGGAAGTAGTTAACAAGATTCGATGCAGTGACCATAGACTGGTAAGATCTAGAATTCAACTAGACGCGAGGAAGGAACGGCAGAAACTGATACGCAAGAAGCCGATTAATGAACTAGCTCTGAGAGGGAAAGTACAGGAATTCAGAGTTTCACTTCAGAATAGGTACGCGGCTTTAACCGAGGAAACCGACCTTAGTGTTGACGCAATAAATCATAATCTGACTAGTATCATTAAGGAGTGTGCAGTGGAAATCGGGGGTACAGTCGTTAGACAGGACACTGGTAAGCTATCCCAAGAGATGAAAAACCTCATTAAGAAACGTCAAGCTATGAAAGCCTCAAATGCAACAGACAAAATAGAGCTGGCGGAGCTTTCGAAGTTCATCAATAGGCGTAAAGTAGCCGACATAAGAAAGTATAATATGGAGAGAATTGAGCATGCTCTAAAGAACGGAAGAAGCCTCAAAGCTATGAAGACAAAACTGTGCATAGGCAAAAGTCAGATGTATGCATTAAGAGACAAGGAAGGCAAGGTCACAACCAATATGGATAGAATAGTTGAGGTAGCGGAAGAGTTCTACAGAGATCTGTACAGCAGCCGAGACAGTCAGGGTGAGAACGTAAGAAGCAGTAATAGCCCAGAGGAATCGAACATTCACAAGTAAGTGCCGTGAATAGGGATATGTTGGGAAGATGTGCACGAACGGTGTGAAAACTACAGAGAAAAAGAAAAGAGAAAGTAAGGGTCGAAATTGTGCTGTTGCCTATGGCAATTTAAACCGACCCGTGGAACTTGCCGTTGGAACGTCGCCTAGCTGGTTGGACGGTCAGGTCTCCGAGCCATTTGAGGCTCAATATCTTTGGGCCGCCTTCTGAGTTGCCTCCCTTTTTAAAAGGTCGAGGTTGTGCCTCTATCTCCTGCCATAATTGAGAGCCCATGCGTTTGATCTTCGCTACCATTCACCAATATTAGTCTGTGGCGAGACACATGTACTCCCATTCAGCCGTTTGTCGTGTTCTCTCGCGATACTATCTTGCCAGTGTCAGGGAATATGTACTACGTTGTTGTCGTTTACGCAGCGTTCTCATTTTACCAGGTGCTAGATACAAATGCTATAGTTCCAATTATGCAGGCCTTCCTTTTCTCCTTGCTTATTTTGATTTCATTTCATTCCATTTCATTTGACTGTAAGTATTGAGACTGAGATATCTGAATGTGGAACTTGCAATATGGCTTTGGGGAGTGATAACTCGGGTACGAATGGCATTTTGACCCTTAAACACATAACCAGAGTCGTGACCGCGCGAGTGGGTCACTGGCGACCCGAACTCGCGGAGCGAGAATTTAAAAATACGGGCGCTCCTAGCAACTCATTGCACCTTCCAGCACATTCTGTAAGCACTAATGTTTCGTTTCCTGCGTAGTTTTCCCGAGCGGCGGCGATTTTTAACAGCGACTCAAAGATAGCGGTTCGCTTGGTTCGTTCGCGAAAATGGCAGACGACCCGGAAGCGAGACCCTCTCGCAAGTGTTCTTCCTTGTACGATTCTGTTGCGTCGGCAAGCAATTCTTCTGCTTTCTAGCAGAAATGACTCTGAGGATGATGTCAAATCATAAAAATATAGTTCGGACGATAAAAAAAAAAACAGAATGAGCCCATATCGTAGTCAGGGTTCAGTGCGTTGCGCTTTCTGACACATTGATTTTTTTTTTTTACTCCGTGTGAAATGTCGTGAGGATGTTGGCACTATTATATCTTTTATTTGTAGTGTCTCAACGGTATATGGTGAAGATTTGATGACATCATCTTCAGCCAGTAAAGAGCCATGTTCAGCCCATGAAGGGTACCCGACTGTGTCCTCAGAGTAGTGTTGTGCAGTGAAGCAATATGTGTCACAAGGAAAATTGAAAAAACGGCGGGAAGGGGAAGATGGATGTTTGCAATGAAAAAATCCGTAAACAGGCAGGGGGTGGGTGCTCGAGCCGACGTTTCGACAAGTGGACTTGTCTTCTTCAAGGCTGGAGCTTGAAGAAGCCTTGCCGAAGGCAAGTCCACTTGTCGAAACGTCGGCTCGAGCACCCACCCCCTGTCTACATATTTTTTCATCACAAGGAAAATTGGCGTTTTGGGCATCTTTTTCACAGTGAAAGTAATAAAGAGGATTTGTGTTTACAGAAATTAGTATGCGTGGTTGCAAATCCTCTTGAAGCAGCCTTATGCCGAGGATGATGGTTCTTGGGAAATACTCAGGGCCGCAGAGATGGTGAATTTCATTTTCCTGCCGCTCTATATTTATTTTATTTAATACATACTGTGGACACGAAGTCCATGCAGGGTGGGTAGAAAAACAACCTTGTAAGTTGAACGATACAATTTACACACACACACACACACACACACACACACACACACACACACACACACACACACACACACACACACACACACACACACACACACACACACACACGCACGCACGCACGCACGCACGCACGCACACACACACACACACACACACACACACACACACACACACACACACACACACACACACACACACACACACACACACACACACACACACACACACACACACACTATTGTCGAGCTTCGACAACTACACGTTTCCAAAACAAATACATTCAGAGCAAATACAACTGATTTACGCAGCGGAGAAAATAGAAAAAAAGTTGCACCATCTTCCCTAAAGGGGACCATGAGGCGACGCGAAGCCGGAGCACTTGCACGATCGCGTTTCGTTGGCGTTCGTTGGGCATGCTACCGACCTCGGCCTCGTCGCAAAGGCACCCAGAGAGCCAGAAACCCTCTCCTCAAAACCCGCTTCTGGAGCCGGCAAGCAGCAGCAAACGGGAGGAATGCTGTACACAGCAGCACGGCCGGTCTGGAGGCGCGCGCTCGCTCCTTCCTTTACGGCCTGCGCACGGGGGACTGTTGCTACCTATGGCCGCAATTTCGTGGGGGCGCTCCGAGCCAACTGCTCCTAGAGTCACTGTATGTGCTACCTTTAGGTAGCAGAGTTGCGCATAGGTCCGGCTAGCAACCACCGCTATGCGGTGAAGTCGCACTCCGTTTGTGCAGGCGACATGCCTACCGCGTCGCCGATAAACATGTCTGGCGTGTCGAAGGCTGGCGATAAACATTGGCTCTCGATGACTAGCGTTAATTGAGTGAGCTGCAGCGGCGGCGTCGAGAAATACAAAAATTGGCCCGAGCGTCAGCTTCTCCGCAATGCATGGTTGCTAGCGGCGTTGGAAAACAGATGCGCAACTCTGCTACCTAAAGGTAGCATATACAGTAACTCTAACTGCTCCCTAACTCACTCCCGGCCGTTGCGGAGGCTAGCGCGCGCTGGGAGTGCTCGGCTGCCGACTTATCGTGGCGCTTTCTGAAGCTTAGAATAACAGAGAGCTGAGCTAGTTGGTAAGTATTCATTCTAAAAAGACAGGGCGTGCAAACAAGGACACAAGAAAGAAGACAGGACACCACAAACGCCGACTAACAACTGAAGAGACGCACAACGGCTGAAAAGAAAGAAGGCACGAAAACTTATCTGCGCATGCCCATGCAACAGGCGAACCTATCAATCCGGCACGCGTGGCGGTCTACGTTGAAGATAACTGTTAAGGCATTTGATTTCATCTTTATGCAAGTTAATCGACGGTTGGCTCACGCATGCGTTACCACTATTCTCGATATGCCATGCTTCTATCATCAGGCGCGTTTCTTCATTTCTATGACGGTACAACACTGCGCATTCATCGAATTTTGGCGTGCACTTACAATCTCGACAATGTAAAGATAGATTAGAAGGTGAGCCTCCTGTTAGCGATCTCTTATGTTCTAATAATCTCTGGTTGATGCATCGGCCCGTCTGTCCTACGTAGAAGCGGCCGCAGCTGAAAGGGATCTTATACACCACACTCGTACGGCAATCAGTGAATTTGTTGGTGTGTTTTACGAAACAAATATCGGTCCGCTTCTTGTCTTTTACTCGCTCATTCTTCCTCTGCACAGCGGCGCAAATCTTACCTAGCTTATTGGCAGCCGTGAAAACAACATTAACGCCGTATCTACTTCCTACTTTCTTTAGCCTGTGAGACACGCAATGAATGTACGGTATACCTACGACACGTTTCTTCTTATCGCTTTCTGCAACCATGCTCGGACTTAACACAATAGACTTCTTTAAACGTTCAGCGACCGTGGCCACTGCATCACGAGGATACCCTACATCTAAAAGACGCGTAACCTGTGCGTTAAAGCTATCACTCATTTTGTGCTCACACGACTTGGTGAGGGCTGATTTAAGGCAAGACATGGCGATACCGTTTTTTACAACCTTCGAGTGCTTCGACGAAAAATTTAACAGCGGTTTCGAAGATCTAGGAGAATACTGCCAGCACACGTGGTTCTTCTGGAACGTTAAAGAAATGTCTAGAAATTGTATTCCATTATTCTGAGGCACCTCTTTAGTAAATCTCAGCCCACCTCCATTAATTTCAAATTTTTCGCTCACGGAAGTTACCACCTTTTCAAGGTCCTCACCACTACAAAAGATCAAGTAATCGTCCACATAACGAAACACCTTAATAACCGAATTACCTAAGGCGCCTTCCAAAAGATTGTCAATCTTGCTAAGGTATAAATCACTAAGAACCGGAGCAACCTTAGAACCAATACATATCCCTGATTTCTGCACATAAACGCCTTCCTTCCAACCTACAAGCGTCGACTTTAAATACATGGAAAGGATTTCTAGAAAAGCCCCGGTAGAAACACCACATTTATCGGTGAAAACGGTCTGGTGCGCTTGTTCGTTAATACATTCATTAACACAATTTAACAACTCCTCATGCGGCAAAGAATAATACAGGTCTTCAATATCCATACTAAAAGCCTTACAACAGCCGGGGTTCTCCTCGGAGAGGAACTGCACTAGTGCCTGAGAATTACGCATACGAAAAGGGTCTGAAAAACTCAAAGAGGTTAAGCAGTTCTGCAAATAACTAGATACAGCGACTTGCCAGGTGCCTTGCTCTGAAACGATTGCTCGAAATGGGATCTCGTTCTTATGTGTTTTGGCTGAAAAAAACAATTCTAAAGTAAGTGATTTAGCCTTCTTGACATTACAAGCTATTCTCTCAAGATTATGTCTTAACAAAAGGTCGACAGCACGTTGCCTGACTACCGATGGCTTAAGTTTTACCGTCCTAAAATTCTTTTCTATGGCTGTTAATGCTTTTTCTGAGAACAAACTGTCCGGCATAATTACAAAATACCCTTCCTTATCTGAAATTACTGGCCTGAGTTTCTTTTCGACACAGTAATTAACCAAAGGCTGGACAGGATCAGAACACTTGAGATGCATATTTGAACCCTTGATGCTAGCAACGCAGTCTGAAATGCAGTGGGAACGCTCTTCTTCAGGAACAAGTCTAGTGATTGTACGCGGCAAACTTAAAACGTCTATTGGTTTCAGGTTCGGCTTAAAACAGTATTTAGGACCTAAGGCTAGGGTTTTACGGTGACTATCATCTAAGGCTGCTCCTCCAAGGACTAGCAAGTTATTTTGCGATGAAACAGTAGAAATAATCTTCCTCTTACATGGTTGAAGTTCTCGAAGTTTTACCCTCCATATGAATTCCGCATGCTGGTTAGCTACCCTCATCCAGTCGGCGTACATCTGCTTCTGGCGGCGATCGTCACGCGAAGTCGAACAACGGACCTTGAGGCATTCCTGGTAAAATCTCACTTGACGCCATGATTCCGCAGTCAATATGGCACATATCCTCCTGGCATGTCCGGTAGATGGTTGCAGAAACCCGCACAACAGTTGAACTTCAACTGGGCAAACTCTATTCTTAGAAAACCATGAAAAAGTTCTAGCACGGACCAAGCAAATAGCAATTAAAGAAGCCAAAGAGGCAGGATTGTTCAGATAAGTAGGAGAACACGGAAAAGGGCTCAGAGTAATAGAAATGAAGCTTAGAATAACAGAGAGCTGAGCTAGTTGGTAAGTATTCATTCTAAAAAGACAGGGCGTGCAAACAAGGACACAAGAAAGAAGACAGGACACCACAAACGCCGACTAACAACTGAAGAGACGCACAACGGCTGAAAAGAAAGAAGGCACGAAAACTTATCTGCGCATGCCCATGCAACAGGCGAACCTATCAATCCGGCACGCGTGGCGGTCTACGTTGAAGATAACTGTTAAGGCATTTGATTTCATCTTTATGCAAGTTAATCGACGGTTGGCTCACGCATGCGTTACCACTATTCTCGATATGCCATGCTTCTATCATCAGGCGCGTTTCTTCATTTCTATGACGGTACAACACTGCGCATTCATCGAATTTTGGCGTGCACTTACAATCTCGACAATGTAAAGATAGATTAGAAGGTGAGCCTCCTGTTAGCGATCTCTTATGTTCTAATAATCTCTGGTTGATGCATCGGCCCGTCTGTCCTACGTAGAAGCGGCCGCAGCTGAAAGGGATCTTATACACCACACTCGTACGGCAATCAGTGAATTTGTTGGTGTGTTTTACGAAACAAATATCGGTCCGCTTCTTGTCTTTTACTCGCTCATTCTTCCTCTGCACAGCGGCGCAAATCTTACCTAGCTTATTGGCAGCCGTGAAAACAACATTAACGCCGTATCTACTTTCTACTTTCTTTAGCCTGTGAGACACGCAATGAATGTACGGTATACCTACGACACGTTTCTTCTTATCGCTTTCTGCAACCATGCTCGGACTTAACACAATAGACTTCTTTAAACGTTCAGCGACCGTGGCCACTGCATCACGAGGATACCCTACATCTAAAAGACGCGTAACCTGTGCGTTAAAGCTATCACTCATTTTGTGTTCACACGACTTGGTGAGGGCTGATTTAAGGCAAGACATGGCGATACCGTTTTTTACAACCTTCGAGTGCTTCGACGAAAAATTTAACAGCGGTTTCGAAGATCTAGGAGAATACTGCCAGCACACGTGGTTCTTCTGGAACGTTAAAGAAATGTCTAGAAATTGTATTCCATTATTCTGAGGCACCTCTTTAGTAAATCTCAGCCCACCTCCATTAATTTCAAATTTTTCGCTCACGGAAGTTACCACCTTTTCAAGGTCCTCACCACTACAAAAGATCAAGTAATCGTCCACATAACGAAACACCTTAATAACCGAATTACCTAAGGCGCCTTCCAAAAGATTGTCAATCTTGCTAAGGTATAAATCACTAAGAACCGGAGCAACCTTAGAACCAATACATATCCCTGATTTCTGCACATAAACGCCTTCCTTCCAACCTACAAGCGTCGACTTTAAATACATGGAAAGGATTTCTAGAAAAGCCCCGGTAGAAACACCACATTTATCGGTGAAAATTGACTGCGGAAAAATTGACTGCGGAAAAATTGACTGCGGAATCATGGCGTCAAGTGAGATTTTACCAGGAATGCCTCAAGGTCCGTTGTTCGACTTCGCGTGACGATCGCCGCCAGAAGCAGATGTACGCCGACTGGATGAGGGTAGCTAACCAGCATGCGGAATTCATATGGAGGGTAAAACTTCGAGAACTTCAACCATGTAAGAGGAAGATTATTTCTACTGTTTCATCGCAAAATAACTTGCTAGTCCTTGGAGGAGCAGCCTTAGATGATAGTCACCGTAAAACCCTAGCCTTAGGTCCTAAATACTGTTTTAAGCCGAACCTGAAACCAATAGACGTTTTAAGTTTGCCGCGTACAATCACTAGACTTGTTCCTGAAGAAGAGCGTTCCCACTGCATTTCAGACTGCGTTGCTAGCATCAAGGGTTCAAATATGCATCTCAAGTGTTCTGATCCTGTCCAGCCTTTGGTTAATTACTGTGTCGAAAAGAAACTCAGGCCAGTAATTTCAGATAAGGAAGGGTATTTTGTAATTATGCCGGACAGTTTGTTCTCAGAAAAAGCATTAACAGCCATAGAAAAGAATTTTAGGACGGTAAAACTTAAGCCATCGGTAGTCAGGCAACGGGCTGTCGACCTTTTGTTAAGACATAATCTTGAGAGAATAGCTTGTAATGTCAAGAAGGCTAAATCACTTACTTTAGAATTGTTTTTTTCAGCCAAAACACATAAGAACGAGATCCCATTTCGAGCAATCGTTTCAGAGCAAGGCACCTGGCAAGTCGCTGTATCTAGTTATTTGCAGAACTGCTTAACCTCTTTGAGTTTTTCAGACCCTTTTCGTATGCGTAATTCTCAGGCACTAGTGCAGTTCCTCTCCGAGGAGAACCCCGGCTGTTGTAAGGCTTTTAGTATGGATATTGAAGACCTGTATTATTCTTTGCCGCATGAGGAGTTGTTAAATTGTGTTAATGAATGTATTAACGAACAAGCGCACCAGACCGTTTTCACCGATAAATGTGGTGTTTCTACCGGGGCTTTTCTAGAAATCCTTTCCATGTATTTAAAGTCGACGCTTGTAGGTTGGAAGGAAGGCGTTTATGTGCAGAAATCAGGGATATGTATTGGTTCTAAGGTTGCTCCGGTTCTTAGTGATTTATACCTTAGCAAGATTGACAATCTTTTGGAAGGCGCCTTAGGTAATTCGGTTATTAAGGTGTTTCGTTATGTGGACGATTACTTGATCTTTTGTAGTGGTGAGGACCTTGAAAAGGTGGTAACTTCCGTGAGCGAAAAATTTGAAATTAATGGAGGTGGGCTGAGATTTACTAAAGAGGTGCCTCAGAATAATGGAATACAATTTCTAGACATTTCTTTAACGTTCCAGAAGAACCACGTGTGCTGGCAGTATTCTCCTAGATCTTCGAAACCGCTGTTAAATTTTTCGTCGAAGCACTCGAAGGTTGTAAAAAACGGTATCGCCATGTCTTGCCTTAAATCAGCCCTCACCAAGTCGTGTGAGCACAAAATGAGTGATAGCTTTAACGCACAGGTTACGCGTCTTTTAGATGTAGGGTATCCTCGTGATGCAGTGGCCACGGTCGCTGAACGTTTAAAGAAGTCTATTGTGTTAAGTCCGAGCATGGTTGCAGAAAGCGACAAGAAGAAACGTGTCGTAGGTATACCGTACATTCATTGCGTGTCTCACAGGCTAAAGAAAGTAGGAAGTAGATACGGCGTTAATGTTGTTTTCACGGCTGCCAATAAGCTAGGTAAGATTTGCGCCGCTGTGCAGAGGAAGAATGAGCGAGTAAAAGACAAGAAGCGGACCGATATTTGTTTCGTAAAACACACCAACAAATTCACTGATTGCCGTACGAGTGTGGTGTATAAGATCCCTTTCAGCTGCGGCCGCTTCTACGTAGGACAGACGGGCCGATGCATCAACCAGAGATTATTAGAACATAAGAGATCGCTAACAGGAGGCTCACCTTCTAATCTATCTTTACATTGTCGAGATTGTAAGTGCACGCCAAAATTCGATGAATGCGCAGTGTTGTACCGTCATAGAAATGAAGAAACGCGCCTGATGATAGAAGCATGGCATATCGAGAATAGTGGTAACGCATGCGTGAGCCAACCGTCGATTAACTTGCATAAAGATGAAATCAAATGCCTTAACAGTTATCTTCAACGTAGACCGCCACGCGTGCCGGATTGATAGGTTCGCCTGTTGCATGGGCATGCGCAGATAAGTTTTCGTGCCTTCTTTCTTTTCAGCCGTTGTGCGTCTCTTCAGTTGTTAGTCGGCGTTTGTGGTGTCCTGTCTTCTTTCTTGTGTCCTTGTTTGCACGCCCTGTCTTTTTAGAACGCTTTCTGAAGTTACTCTATATGGTATTCATGGTACTAATGCGATAGAAACATCGCAGCAAGTGTATATGATGACTCTGGTAAATTCCGCTTTACAGAAGTGGTGGCGCAGGCCGCTCATAAACCCGCTTCTGTTGCTCGGCAAAGCATCGACGCGGTTATAACACAGCCTTGTGTTCTTTTTAGGTTTCTGTAACTTCGAGAATAAGTGAGAGGATGAACATTGCATTTGGTTGAGGAAACGGTTTAATATTGGTTTAGGAAATGTTTATTTCCTAAACCTATACTAACGCTAATAAATGCAAGGTAATGCGAGTTTCTCGCACCTCTAGTTCTATTGATGTTCCCGAATACCTAATTAACGATAGTGTTTTAGAAAGTGTTTCATGCTACAAGTATCTTGGAGTAAAATTTACCTCTAATCTCTCATGGCACACTCATGTCACCCACGTAACTAACAATGCCAATCGCACTCTTGGCTACCTACGAAGACACTTTTCAAGGGTACCTTCAGCCCTTAAACTCATACTATATAAAACCCTTGTCCGTCCTAAGCTCGAGTATGCAAGCGCTGTATGGGATCCCGGCACTAAGACACTAGTTGAAACCTTAGAATCCGTCCAAAATCGGAGTGCACGTTTCATCCTTTCAGACTATGCACGCACATCTAGTGTATCATCTATGAAAACAGTTTTGGGCCTTCCACTTCTTTGTTCGCGCAGGAAAGTGTCTCGTCTTGTTCTTTTTTATAAAATTTACCACAATCAACAACTAAAACAAGACCTTCTTTCCAAACCACACTACATGTCATATAGATGTGACCATCCCCACAAAGTACACATTCCTTTTTCACATACCAAGTTCTTTCACGATTCCTTTATTCCCACTACCTCGAACGAATGGAACCACCTACCCTCCTCTGTTGCCCAATTGACCGATGTCACTGCTTTTAAGGCTGCTGTTGAATGCGATGTTTACTCTTAGCAGCATTTTTCTTTGTTCACTCTTATTTTTCCTATTACTATGTATACTCTTACCCACTCCCTTCTGTAACGCCTTCGGGCCCTGAAGGTACTGAAATAAATAAATAAATAAATAAATAAATAAATGTATGTGCCGGCCGTCGCTGTACTTGAAAATAACAAAATTGCACATTTTTTGTTGGAGGCATCTTAATTCGGGCTTTAATATTGAAACAAATACTGCAAAAAAGTGAAAGTCACTGCATAATGGGGACGGCCACGCTGCAGACGAAGAGGAAACATAAAAAAAACTTTCAGAGAATCCTTTCAATGGGAAACAGAATGTTTTCCTTGGTACTACAACGGTATGCGCACGGAGAACTGAAAAAGAAATCACTGCTGGTAAAACACTGTAGTGACGATCACAGTTTAAGGAGTCAAGTCTGTCACAGCCTGATATGCTTCCGCGAGGGCTTGTGAATAAAACCAGAAGGCCTGTCATTCTGATATGTTAACTTTTTTGTGTAGTTAACAAGAAGAATCCGGAGAAACTTCTCAGAAATAACATGAGCCAACACTCTCGCGTGACTCTTGTCCACACCTTCCGGACAGTCCAGAAGTGGCGAATCTTCAAGGTATGGCTCAACAGTCAATTGCAGAGTCTCGAGGATTTTTGTTTGAGGAAGATATTTGACTGCTTTCTCGAAGAACGTCACAATTGTGTCCAGCATTGATAGTAACTCCGGCTTTGAGTAGTGTAGATCATAGGCTTCTTGCTGACAGAGAATATGATACAAAGGACTGCTCGTTTTGTTTGTCGTCACTAGCATGGCGCATGTTTCGCAACCGACATCAGTGATGAGTTTGGCAATGTAACCACCTAGATACACCAAGCCTGAATAGGCAACAGAGTTCGGTGGTTTGCGAGGAGGTTCTCGCAGAGCTTCAAGTTCCTCAATAACATCTTCCGGAATAGACACCGCCGCTTCTTCAATGTTTTCGTCGCGAATGCCCATGTCTTTTGAAGGTAGCGCCTTTTCCTTGACAATGTGGGTCAAAGCAGATGTGACGGCTCTTGCGTCTGGCGCGTCATTGCCCTCGCACATTGATTTTCCAAACAATGCCTCTGTAGGATCACTGTTAAATTTCTTCGTGAGCACATAGTTTACTCCTATTCTCAGAAGAAATCGGACTGTCTCCACTGTGGACTTCGTGGTGAAAAGCAGGACAGTGTACGTCTCGTCTGTAAAGTTTCCAACGCCAGCGGCGACAGAAGAATCCTGGATGCGCTTAATGTAGCCTGAAAATTCATTTTCCAGCCACAGCAATTTAAGCACACGGGCGTCAGGCATTTTCGCCTCCATCGAATATAAGGTGGTCGGGTCTTAAAAAATATTGTTATTGCTAGTAGCGCTGCGTGTGCGTCTTCTATTGCCGAGTGCCGAGAAAGGCAGACTGTCCCCACACGCACCTGTACTTCCTTCACCGCTTGCTACAACCGAAAGAAGTAATTAGCACGAGAAATTGGCCGGGCACAGCTGGTTTACAACACGAAGCGCATGCGGCGAAACGCGCTTTGGGCGGTTTGGATGGATGGATGGATGGATGCTATGAGCGTCCCCTTTATAACGGGGCGGTGACAAGTGTGCCACCAGGCTCGAAAAAAAAAAAAAAAACCTTTACTCTTTTTTTCCTTTTTTTTAGCGTTGGCCTAGTGTCTTTACTTCAATTAAAACTATTTTACTCCAGAAGACAAAAAAAACCTTAAGTTTTCAGCTTCGTTCTGTGCCCTTTACGGCAGAATGTCCTTATTTTTTTTTTCCCCATTATTTATTTTTGTCCTTTCTCTCTAGTTTTCTGCCACCAATACTCTAACCGTCTCTTACTTATTTCAATCGCGGGTGTGTTCAGCTTTCCATTGTCTCTAAAACCCAAGGCGTCATGTAGGCTCGTGCCCAAACGTACACCTGGGTGGATGTCTCCACATTCAATCAGAACATGCTCCGCCGTTTCCTGATCTTCCCCGCAGCACGTGCATTGTTCTTCTTCTTTACTGAATCTCGCTTTATAACTACCCGTTCTAAGGCAACCCGATCTCGCTTCAAACAGTAAAGCGCTTCCCATTGAATTGTCGTAAAATGCCTCCCTCCTTATTTCATTTTTGCCCTTCCGGTAGTTACTCAAAGCCGGTTTTTTCTCCATAGCTGTCATCCAGTAAATCCTCTCCGCCTCTCTGACTTTTCGCTTAACGCTCTTTGTTGACATACTGCTTACACTACCAGCCGTATATTTACTAGTGAGCCTCCTAGTTCTTTTTCTCCACTGTGTGTCCACGCTCTTCCTATACAAGTAACGGAACACCTTCTCTGCCCATCTACTCTCCTTCATATTCCTTAGCCTTTCTTCGAACCTTATTTTGCTCTGAGCCTCCCTCGCCTCAAAACCTGCCCATCCCATATCGCCCTTTACAGCCTCATTTGTCGTCTTCCCGTGAGCACCCAACGCGAGGCGTCCCACAGTCCTTTGATTTATATCCATTCCCGATTGCACCTCTGCCCTCATGCACACCACTGAGTTCCCAAAAGTAAGCCCCGGAACCATTACACCCTTCCACAGACCTCGAAGCACCTCGTACCTATTGTATCCCCACAATGCTCTGTGCTTCATTCATTATGGGCGGTTGGCTCGCGACGCCCTCACGCGGAGCGCGCCGTCGTGACTGTATAGAAAAAGTTCCATTGTACTCCCGGCGGCTGCTCAGGCCGTAAGGGAAGGAGCGAGCGCGCGCCTCTAGACCGGCCGTGACAGCAGGACAGAAATTGGCCGCGTATCTGCGTGCTTGTCGCCGAAATGTTGCCGAAAGACGATAGATTAGCGCTGCGTGAGATATGGGCGCCATCTTGCAATACGTCGGGAAACATGAGTTTGTGCACATGGCCTCCGAGATGGCGGGTGCGCGGCGGGTTTCGCGCCCGCCATAGAGTTTCATACAATACCCTATACTCGCGGACAACTTTTCTTGGCAATGAAGCGAAGACTACAGAGCCACAATGCACGTATCCTACCGCTAAGGAATGTAGTCCCACAACTGCGCCCGTATTTCCTGCGTGAGATAAATAAAATACTCCTTCATTTTCTACATGTAGCTCTTTGAGACGGAGCGCAGCGCACACAAGCGAGATATTCGTATTTATTTTACATTATACATAGTTTTCACGGACGTCACAACTGGGGCTTGTGGGATAGGTGGCCGCCATGATGGTGAACTGCTAGCGCGGTGTTATCGTTGGGTGCGTGTGCAGGTCCGATATTTTCGCGTTGTGCGGGTTCAGTAACAGCGCGGCGTCGCAATGCCGATGTGTGCGATGACTGGCTGCAGTGCGAGAAGCACGTCTGCCGCACAGAAAATGGACCTGGAGCCAAGAACCGGGCTCTACCGATTGCCGAAAGTGATAACTCGGCAATGCGACCGCACGAAAGTGTTGTCGGAGCAGCGTCGTCGTCTCTGGCTCGCTCGCATCAACAGAAAGGGCCTCAAGAACCTGGATTACCTCCGTGTATGCGGTCGGCGTTTCATCTCAGGTAAGCAAAATAGGATGAAGCGAAAACTTCAAAAAATTAACGCCACCGCTTACAATCGCCTGCAACACAGCCGTCGCTGTGTGTGCAGCGGTTTAAACCTCGCAGGAGCTCTCCGGGTCGCGTTCGAGCCCGTTCCGGATCTTCTGCTGCTTAACGGGCACCTTCGACTGCGATCCGCGCGTACTGCAATCGAGTTAAAATGTCACTACATGTCTGCACCAAACTGCTGAGTTTAACGTGCTCGATGCGTGTTGTTTGTACCGTGCATTGAAAATGCCGTTCACATCGGGCTACTGATCGCGAGTGCCTTCTGTAATTTTGCGCTGTTCGTAACAGCTTGTAACGAGACCGTTTTCGCGCTGAAGTCGCAATTTCACATGCAACAGCGCGCCAGGTTTTCACTGTTGATGTTTTGTAATTTGCAGGACAGCCAGCGAGTCTAATGGACAACACAAACACGGATTGGGTGCCGAGCCAACACTTGGGATACAGCAACCGCACAGCACCGGGAGTTAACTCTACTTCTCGGTACAAGCGCGCCAAAAATCGGCTGGCAAAAAAAAAAAGAAAAGAAAGGTGGCCACAGCCGCGAACGCAGCTAACATTCAGCCGGCAGAGGTTGACCATCCTTCGCCTGAAATGGTCGATGCAGACGATCACTTCAGTCAAGAGACGCCTGCTGAATAACTTTACATCGCTCAACACGATGACGCGCTTGGAGGGCAGCCGCTTTGCTGTCACGCCGCTCACACGGCCACTGGTGAAGTAGTTGTGAGCCTCAAGTGACATGTAAGCTTTCATTTCGGTGCAGCGATACGTGGTTCGTGCACAGCACCAAATAGTTCACGATGTCGGCATGCGTCGTAACCGGTAGTAGCTCCACGTCCGTCGTCGTGTCAGTACCGGCGCACAACGTGTAGGGTTCAACTCCATCGCACATGCTGATCTTCGCTTCATAACGTGCACGCGTCGGACCCACCAGCTCGGCAAATTATGACGGGCAGAATTCCTTCCGCCTGACAGGCGCCATCATTCAAACACTCGATAGCTCGCAAGTAGCAAAATCAATGACTACCACGCCGACAGACTCCAGGAAGACAGCGATGAACACTCGTGCGCACGCTTGGGCATGCTCGCGCGCGTTTGTCGCTGTTCTCCAACATGGCGGACACCGCCAGCAGACGACGGTGTGACGTCACATGAAAACTATGTATACGTTGTCACTTTGCGTTTTTGCATGCATGAAAAAGTCGCGCCTTTTACCCATACCTTAGACGCTAAGCAGTGTTTGCGTCGAAATGCAACGCTGATTGCGTGCACCCGTCAATTTCCACGGCGTTACGAGACGTGCGCCAAACCGGACTACTTCGCGTAGCGGTACATGTGCAGACGCTCCGCCCCAGTAGCTTTCCCTTCATTGCCAAGAAAAGTGGTCCGTGAGTATAGAGAGGAAACTGGCGCTGCGATCGTTCAACCACCACGGGAATGATGGGAAGTACAGGCTTCGGATTGGATAGCGTTAGCTAGCGAACTGTCTACGAATCTTTTTCTACAGTTTCAGTTTCGTTCTTCGCGAGGCGTCGGTAGCGGGCTGCGTTTCAAAGCATTCAAGCAGCGCCTTTGTTGTTCAAAGAGGCTGAAGACCGCTAGATCTCTTGGTTTGCTGCGACGCTGCAGCTTTTTAGGTTGTATTTGACAGTTTTAGCAAAGCGTCGGGCACTCACCGCTGCGCACAGATGTAGCGTCCCATGTCAGTGCAGCAAACTGCATCGAGTTCACGTTTGTTTGATAAGCGCGTCTTACCAAAACTCGTTCAAATCAGCTGCAAAACGACGGCGAAGCTAAGTAGACGCACCGTCGCGCTCCTCTGACTCGACTTCACAACAAAACGAGAGATGCGTTGGAGGCAGACCACTTAACAGACGCACCTGGCATCGCAGCAGACGATACGTTAAGTGTTTCTCACTCAATACAGTACTGTTATTTCCATAAATAGAAAATGCGTACTTTCGAGGGAAAGAAAAATGCGTTTGTTTTAAGTGTTGTACAAAAATAATTCATTATGTTGTGACGCAAATCTGGAACACAATTGCAGAGCAATGCAAACCCTGGTGGTCAAATTTGTCCAGGTTTTAGTTCTATCTCACGGTCGCGCAATCTTTTTGCAATAAGTTTTACATACGAAAGAATGAAGCAAGTTTTAATTGGAAATAACTTCATATCACTTTGTTTTACACTCGGCAAACAAGCGTCGCGAATCTCAAGAACCTTATCCATCCGAAGAAAATCCAAAGCCTGTACTTCCCATCATTCCCATGGTGGTTGAAGCGCGTCTCAAGGAGCCCGCGTAGACACTAGCGCCAGATTCCCCTCTAGGTATTATTGTAAGAAACTCTATGGCGCCCGCCATCTGAGGAGGAGGTTCTTTCCTTTCTTGGTGGTAGAGGGCGTCCGTCTGCGTGCATATTGCATTTTAAGCGCAGCTGCATTGTCAGCGCTGCTTAAGAAACTATGGTCTTTAGAATTACGTATCTATGTATTTTCTATTTAAGGAACACACCACCTTATACTTACCTAGTGATGTTTGCCTCAGATATACGTATGCTTTTTGATCGACAGTGTACACAAGTATGAACCTAGTCAGCAGTACAAGATTTCGGCAAGTGGTTCAACTTTGGCCGGGTGGCTGAATCGGGTGACAGACAGACAAACCAAAATTTCTGCGTTTAAGTTTCCCAAGAAAGACTATCGTCTTTAAAACCCGTTCGCACCCCCCACAGCAGGAGAGTGAGACAAGCAGCCGCGCCTCAGACGTCCCCCCCCCCCCCCCCGGAAGCACACCGCGCCGCCCTCCTGCTCCCCCGCCGACTCTCCTGCGGGCAGCAGCCCAGAGGAAACCCGCTTGGCCGGTTCGCCTCCTGCGCATGCGTGGTGTGAGTGCGGACTAGCCCACTGCAGGACATACCCCCGAGGAAGAGATGCTTCGCATCTAAAAGTGCTGTGAGATCAAGAAACTTGAAGACCGGACTAACGCCACTTGTAACGCCTGTATTGCCTAGTGGCACACTGACCTTAGAAAAAAATTTTTACGTCTTAGAACTTTCAGACATGGTTCCACCTATTTTGATAGTGTCAGACATTGAAATGTGAAGACTTTTTTGAAGCTTACAGGTTTAGAATATTTCTATTGTGTGCGGTGAAGCCATACGTTAGGATGTTTTCGTGTCGTGTTCAGTCCTACCTTTTGCTATCTGAATTTTTTTCTGTGGTGCGATTTAGCATAATTTTTTTATTCAAGTACCCTAAAGGCCTGGGTAGGCATTACATAGCGGAGTTATAACACAATGAAGCTGTTACAATTACAGTGTACAAATTGAATAACAAATACAAACGATTAATACAAATAAATATAAATATGCACATACGCTATACATATGTAGAGATACTATTACTTAACAGAACAGGGATGCTACGCGGAGAAAATAAAGGAAGTACTACTAAAAGGAAAAAAAGAAAAGAACAGGACAACAAAAACTCCAAGGAAAATTTTCCCAGTGTTCAAAACAAGAAAAGGATGCAAAGAAAGGATAATTCCCGTTCATTGAAATTCCGTATACAAAGAACAACGACAACAAGTACAACAAAACAGTTATGCACAAGAACAATATTAACTTTCATTAAAATAACTTTTAAGTTTATTCATGAAATCATGATTTTGAGAAGAAACGACGCCGGCAGGTAGCTTGTTCCAGTGATATATTGCGAGAATGTGGGGGGATTTACTTAAGAAGTTTGTTCGATCAAAAACGGGTTGTATTTTAAAGGGGTGATCCAGGCGCGGAAAGATAGGATGGGTGGCCGTGATGTGGCATGCGCGGAACGACGATGATGAGTGCTAAAGTTTGTGGAAATGAGATAGAAGTGCTATGATTTTTCTATTTTCTAGGGTGCTTAGATTCACAGATTTTTTTAGGTTAGTTGTGCTTGTTGTTCGTGAATAATCTTTGGTAATGAAGCGGGTTGCTTTATTTTGAATTGCTTCGAGTTTGTTGATGAGATAAGACTTTTGCTAAAATACTTATGGATCTGTAGGAAAGTTATTCTTCTTATTTATATTTACTGTATTGCTTTGTCTGGAAAATTTGTAGAGGAACAAAATATAACCGTGCAACCTGTAGAAACAATGCAGGTTTCACTGGGCAGACAAAAAAAAGGCAACTGATACACTTTCTGAGCTAGATTATTCAAACTTTCCTCTAATATAGAAAAGTGTTGAGCAAACATTTTGTATATTACAGATTATTTTTCGTTTTCTCTTACTTCATGTTGGGAGCACAATATTAAAAATGTTCTATGCAATGTTCAGTAAACCTTGTTTTTCATAAATATTCTTGCATATTATACCGTAATATTAATTTTTTGAAGTAATACCATTAAAAAGTACAATCATTTAGCTTTATATTGATATATAATATTAGACTGTATATGTTATATTACTCAATAAAAATAATTACTAAAGCATACAAAATGTGGCCAATTTTCCCACGGTCATGAAAGAGTTGAATGCTATAAAAACTGTTTATCTTGTGGAAAGCGCTCTGCAGCCGTTGTGTAATTCATGGAACCCTCACTGCACGACCTGCATGATACCTGCAATCACCTATTACAGTGTTCTTTGAGATCGAGCCAACTTACTGAGCTGATTAAGCAGACATTCTGAACTAAAGTTCAACAGAATGCATTGGCGGGCTAGTTGGTGAGAATCCATATTGCTTTTTTTAGCGCAAAAAACGACACCACCAGAAAGAAGACGGAACACAGCGCTACTCTCAACTGACATGGTTTATTGCGTCACTCCACTCTTTATAGCAACCAGATACCGGTAGGACATGCGCCGTGCACCCTATGCGCACAACCACCACACCTTGGACACCTGAGCGCAATCAAGAAAGCGTATCCAAAAAGCAAAATTCAGAAGAAAACAAGGTAATGGAAGGCACACTAATGCACTGTGACCCCAATGATTGAATGAAAAAAGCTTCTGATAATTCTCGGGCGGTGGTGTCACGACTCTTCTTTAAGGTAGTAGTTAGTCTAAACAAGGCTTGACAATTGCATTTTTTGCAGTGTTGAGCTAAATGTGAGCCTGTACCAGTCGGCAGGGATCGCTCATTAAGGCGCTCATTCACACGGCGGCCTGACTGACCTACGTACACTTTGCCACAAGAGAGTGGAATCTTGTAGACCACCCCTACGCTGCACTCGACAAACTTCTGGTGTCTCTTTTCACATTGCGGCTTTTTGTTTTTTTTACATACACGCCTGCACAACATAGACAGTTTCCGGGGGGCAGAAAATACAACCGGGATTTGGTACCTAGTGGCCACATTCTTAAGATTGTGAGCCACTTTATGGCAATACGGCACTACTACTGGCTTCTTCTCTGTGTCGTTTCTACACCTCTGGCGCTTGCCTTTCAGCTTCTGAAGCAAAACTTTAGAGACCGACGTCACAACCACACTTGGGTAACGCGCATCCTGCAACCTTTTTAACTGCGCGTTAAAGCTCTCGTTAGCTGTGTGATGGCACGATTTCATTAATGATGATTCGAGACACATCATGGCAATGGCACATTTCACAACCTTAGAGTGCGCAGACTCGTATGGCAGAAGACCCTTACGTGCACGCGGCGAGTACATCCAGCAGGCATGACCTGCTTGTAAGGAAAGTTGTAGATCCAGAAACTGCAGTTTACCGTCCTTTGTGAGTTCATGTGTGAAGGTTAAACCCTTGCCGTTGTCCGTGAACAGAGATAAAATATCAGCTACTGCGCCAGAGCCTTCGTGGTTAGTTTGTTTTATCAGAACAAGGAAATCGTCAATATATCTAAAAATCTGGACCAGGTCATTGTCTAAAACACTCTTAAGAGCACGGTCGACAAAGGATAAAAAAATATTACAAAGAGCAGGCGCCACACACGAACCAATACGCATACCCTTTTTTTTTAATAAATAGCTGGTTTTCGAACGAGATAAAAGTTGCGCTTAGATAAAACTCAAGAACGGACAAGAATTTTTCTGAGGACATTCCAGTAGCATTGCGGAAGTCTAACTCTCCATTTTCTTCGATGCAGGCCATCACACAGCGAAAAAGCTCATCGTGCGGTATCGAATAATATAAATCTTCGACGTCCACAGAAAAAAAGTTGACAACTGAGTGGCTGTCTCTCAGAAAGGAAACAACATCGGAGGAGTTCTTTATGCCGAAAGGATCTTCAATGGTCAGCAGATTCAACTGTTTTTGCAAAAAGCGGCTAATATCTGCCAACAATTGTTTTCACTGACTATAGTACGGAAAGGCACATCCAAATTGTGCGTCTTAGCAGTGAAAAAAACTTCAAGAGCGAGCACCTTGCGTTGTTCGACACCTTTTGTAAGTTTGGCGAGGCCTACGTTATCCAACAAGGAAACTGCTTTGCTTTTTACCTTGTGAGGTTTCCTTTTTACCTTGTGAGAGTAGCGTTGTGTTCCGTCTTCTTTCTTGTGGTGTCGTTT
Organism: Rhipicephalus sanguineus; assembly: GCF_013339695.2. Lineage (NCBI taxonomy): Eukaryota > Metazoa > Arthropoda > Arachnida > Ixodida > Ixodidae > Rhipicephalus > Rhipicephalus sanguineus. The sequence goes on along the minus strand of NC_051181.1, from coordinate 18,165,751 downwards.
TTTGCGCTTAAAAAGCAATATAGACATTCTGAACTTTTGAAAAAAAAAAAAAGAAGCGTACCAAGCTCACCTTCTTAAACGACTAATCCATGTAATTATATTTGTTGCTTCACTGGGGTTATTTGGGCACAGACATTTGCTGCTTTTTGGGGAATCCCTTGGAGAGCAGAGGTGGTCACCAGTGCTTCTGTGTAAGTAGTACAGCTACATACAAAGCGACTTGTTTTACGAGTGCTTCTGCATTTGAGCTATTTGATGAGGTAGCAGCTGAGCTGAGTGAAGTGTGGGAGGGTTCACGAAGAAAGCACCACTTTGCTCTGCCAGTGATTGTAAAACGGGTGCCATCTTTTTGTATTTCAAACCGCCATCTCTCTTGCAGGCAGTGCAGTGGCGTGCGATGCATCGTCGTCCCGTGTGAAACGTCTGCGCGAATGTCTCCAGAGCTATCTGCCAGAAAAGCAGCTGCAGAAGGTCACTGTACTGCATCGCAACCTGCTTTCACCTGGCTTCATGGAGCATCAGTCATTTGACAAGGTGCACTGCGTATGATAACTACAGTTGTGTACTTTCCCTTGTGCATTTAAACTTGTGTTTGCATAAATTGAATGCATAGTATTGTTACTAACATGTGGCGCTCTTTCTAGCTTAGCTTCCCTTCGACCGCCAGGTTCGGCGGGCAACATTTGTCACTACAGCGTACTAGATACTAGAAGTACGGTGTACTAGAATAGGGGCAGTGGGATCAGACACATGCGCCGCCTGAGGCACCTCATGTTGCCGCCGAGTGATGGCGCCACTAGCATTTCCTACGCTAAGCGGGCGTTGAGGGTCATATTAGCGGACTGTGTAATTATAAACAAGTGCTTGCTATCCATACGGTCGGAATTATGTCCACACGCATTCGCTTTTCTCGTTAAGAAATACAAAAGAAACACGCTGCCGCTATGATTGCAGCGCTGGCAGGAGATGATGTCGGCTGCCTCCCCGAGAGCCGCTATTAAGTGATGGCTTGTCAACGAATTAGCGCGATGTTTGCACCTGTTTACGCATAGCTCTATCAGGCATTTTCGAACGTTGCATGCGCGTTGAACGCATGCTCGACGCTTGCCAAGCGTTGGCGGTACGTGACCGAAGTCGACGGAACTCGCCAGTCAAGTTACGAAAGACTGTATGCTTTTCGCATAAGGAAACGCTTCACATGCACGTGAAGCGTTTAGTGCACATACATTCGAGCAACTTTCTTGTGAGGGCGCATTGCTAAACGACTTTATTTTCAAATCTGATTTTTACTCTCTGCAATTTAATTTTTTTATGAACAGCACTAGCGTAAAGATTACACACAAGACATCCACCAAACGCAAAAACACTCTAAGAACTGTTTAGATTCCAGAAATATTACAAATTTGTGTTTTAAAATGGTGCGGCAGTCCATAAAGTCAACTATTTTTTCAACAACAACATTTGCATGACAAGAACGTATCTGCTGCGAAGGCATCTGTAATTTTTCGAGCAGGCTTTCTGCTTCTTCCTGGCAACTCAAACAATGTTGTTCAACAAATCTCCACCTGATATACAACTTGGAGTGGGCAGGAAATACATGCCAACTTTTCCCGACACCACAGTCGTTTCTTCGCATAGTGTGCAAGTGCAATAAAGTACCGGAAAACAATGGAAAACAAAATTAATGCTCCGTCTAGCACTATAGGAAGGTGTGGAGCTGGAAAAAAGAAAGTTGAAATAGTTCCGTGCCTCATCTGAGCAGGCTGCCTTTTGTGCTAGCCAAAATGTATATGCGTTATTTGATGGCAACTGGTCGTTCGAGTTATTTTCGGCGGACGGCGCGTATGCTGCGGTTCGACTTTTGTTGCTGCTGGTCGTTTGGTCACCTTCTTGTTGCTTTCTTTTGCTGCAGGGTTTGGGAGTCCTTTTGCTAAGGTAGGCGGGGTGATTCGGAAGGATCATAGGAATAGCGTCTGCCGACAGCGTTGGTCTACCACGAGGAATGCTATCTCTTTGCGTAGTCCCTGATTACTTAATGCAGCTGAAAATGCAATTCCCACGCTGCACACGTTTCGTCAAGCTTCTTATCCTAGCGGTGCAGCTTCCTCACCACTGTATTCTTCTTTCTTAGTCTTGAGGGACGATACAGTGATTGTGCCGCTAGTAGGCATACTTGCTTGGCATACCTTAGCATGAACACGTCAGCGGAAAACGAATACCGCGGTTGTTGTTGATGCAAACCACTGAACCTCTCAATAGCGCCAAAAACCAATCGACTTGCCGCCTCGTTTAGCACGTGTGCAGCAAGAGAGCGGCAGCGGCAGAAGGATAAGAGCGCGAGAAACTTCAAGGATGGATGGATGCTATGAGCGTCCCCTTTATAACGGGGCGGTGACATGTCTGCCACCAGGCTCGAAAAAAAAAAAAAAAAAACCTTCCTTGTTTTGTGTTGGCCTAATACCTTATCCACATTGATTAAATCTATGTTATTATACAAAAAAATATAAAGAGGAAACTGCTGCAGCGCACCTAGCGGCTCCCAGTACCGGCGACATGAGCGGCTTCAGAGCGCCACCTGCGTAGCATAGGGCAGAGAGCACACTACCTGTACTATCTAGTACACTCTACCTGTACTAGAAGTAGAGTGACCTAGAATAGGGAGAGTGTCCAAAGCGCCGGCTCACGCGTGGGCCTTTTGCGGTGAACTCCCGCGCCGCGCCGCTGCTGCGCCGAACCCGTTAAAGGGACCGACAACTGATTTTTCTCGACCCAGCTTTTTACGGCGCGACAGGAAGCTTACCCTTCGTAGCGTTTGTAGCTGCAGTGGTTTATCCTAAAAGCACGTAGTTATTTTATAAGCAGTATTTTTCGATCTGAAAGGCTCCAAACACGCATGAAGGCTTGCTCCAGCAGCGCTGAGAATTGATAGCAATGCCGCTAGCCCTTGTGAAAGCTGTCGTTGTTCTGCTTTCGCAGGAGTTACTGTAGCTATGCTTAACCACCTTTATTTTGAGCTTTCCAGTCATTTTTGAAAATAGCAAGCTGTTACAATGAGATGATGTGGCTTTATACACCTTCTCGGTATTTGTACAGCGTAGTGCGCGCCTGCGACCAAGGTTCCCTGCGCCTGTGTCATGGATGGGTTTTCGCGGCATGGGATCATTACGCCAAGCGAAGGCAGCGCCACTTTGTTGCATACAACTAACGCAGGGCTATATGTACATTTTTTTGGAGTAATATATTTTAATATAAAGAAATGAACAATATTTCAGTACTAACAGAAAAGTCATCGAACGCATACACCAATCAATGGTCACGTGACCGGCTTCATCGGACCGTGTATGATTTTGCCGCCAGAGGCGCCAAAGGTCATTTTTCGCGACTTTCAATGAAGAAATAAAAATATAAATCAGCCTCTCACGAGATAAACAGGGTTGGTTTGAGTCAATGCGACGGACAATCTTTCCATCAGTGCAGTCATCTCATGTTCTGGGCAGTTGTCGGTCCCTTTGAAGTCACTGGAACTGGAAAAGTACCTCGTTCGTTTTCTCTCCGCCTTCGCGCCCTTTCGGTGGCTTCGCCACATAAATGGTCCAGCTCGCTCGCCTCGCTAGTGTCTCCCGGCCGCCAACGCACGGCGCTTTGAAGGGCGATTGTTTTTATAGCCTCAGAAAAGTGTGCAGGAACATCACGACATCCCGTATCGTTTTGACACTTCATCGCAAGCCTGTCGAAGCATCGAAGAAGGCCTGGATTCTGCGCTTTTGGGTCCAGCAACCGGCGGTAAACGGGCAAAGGCATCTTTGCTATTCCCAGCGGGAAAAATGATGCCAAGCGACGGGCTGCGTGGCTGCGTGCACAGAATACGGCGCGAAAAATTTGTTCTCACGACCGCCTTCGTGAGGCAAGCGTTTCATTGAGAATTCGCAAATGTTGTTTCAAGGAATGTTTGCGTCTCCGCTGCACTAGTGCAGCTTGTTTCGCGTGGTTGCCGCAGAAGGTTCATGCAAAATAATGATTCCCGGCCAGCTCTTATTTATGCTTGGCGTAAAATTGACGCCTTCGGGCTCACACATAACGATCAGTGCGCCATGAAAACTGACTGCTGCAGATTGGTATTGCGTGACGTGACTGTATGACGAACATAAATAACAGTGTGTACCATGAAAATAATGGCACGCATGTCATGTAAGGCATATAATTTACATGCCATGCTCATGGTGCATTCGCGGCCGGTTCGCTGGCTTCACGTGCACCAAAATCGGTATTGCGTGACGTGACTGTATGAAGAACATAAATACCAGGTGGTAACATGAAAATAATGGCACGCATGTCATGTAAGACATGATTTACATGCCAAGGCCATGGTGCACTCGCGGCTGATTCGCTGGCTTGATATGCACCAAATCGGTATTGCGTGATGTGACTGTATGACGAACATTCATACCAGGTGGTAACATGAAAATAATGGCGCGCATGTCATGTAAGGCATGATTTACATGCCATGCTCATGGTGCACCCCCGGCCGGTTCGCATGCTTGATATGCACCAAGATTGGTAGCGCGTGACGTGACTTTATGTGGTAGAGTTGCACCACAGTTGCATACATCGCCCTGTTCGTCTTTCAGACACATCTAGTTCACTATATATCGCATGTTTGCCACGCAAGCATGCATGTAGAATCTGGTATACCAGGGTGACTACCGACCGGGAAAACCGGGAATTCTCAGGGATTTTGGATATTCTGGAAAAACTCAAGAGAAAACTCACGGAAATCGTACTCCCATCAGGGAAAATCCAGAGTAACTCTATTGAAAGGGAACGAAAGTCGCGGTAACGCTGGCTTGAGATTTTGTAAACGCATTTTTCAAATCGAACGGCGGCTGCGGGGAAGTGGCGCACCTCGATGCTCTCCTCGCCTTCGGAGTCGTGGAGTGGGAGAATCGGCTAATGCGTGGCATGCGCTAACCATGAACCACGGCACATCGTATCGCGCAATGTTGTCAGGTTGTTCTGTGACTACGCGGTGTAGTTCTGTATTATTCGTCGCGCGTGCCGTGCGTTAGCGCCCGATACGGTGTTTTTGTTATCGCCGCGTGTCAAGTAACAAGCATGATTAGTTGTAGTAGATGTAACGAGCTTGATTTATATGCAAGCGATTGCGATCGTTCAGGAAGCTGATGTGGCCGACAAGGCTGGTATCTTGCAAACCATCCCGATCGGCGAGAAAAAAGACGGCGACTCTTGGTGGCGGTTATCGGAAAGCTCACTCGTTCTGATCCCGAGCTTTAAATATGCTACTTAGGACTCTGTGAAGAATAGAATAAGTTTCCAGGCGAAAGTGAGCGTAACAGGCCTATTTACAGCAAGTGAAAGCTTTTTTCTTTTTTGTCTTTTTTTTTTCCGGTGAGGGCACTGCTGAAACAAGTTTTAGACAGTCGACCGATATTTTTTGGGGCTGCAGCTCGCAATTACCAGCCACACCACTGCTTCCGTGGATGTTTTGCTACAAAGCCGAGTCACAAAACTTTTCAGAGCCAAGGCATAGCGGCAGTACTGGGCAGTATCGAAGATACATGTATCTCCGATACTATCTTAGATACTCTTTGGGTATCTTGTATCTGTATCGCGATACGTCTCGCGAGACGTGTATCAGTATCTGTATTTCCGATACATTGAAGAATGTATCGTGTATCTTAAGATACAAGATACTGCGATCGCAACACTGCGGTGCGAAACAATAAACGTTGGTTGAACTCCGCTTCTCAAGCTGATACTGCTCCCACTAAAACACCAGATTAAAACTAAAGACAATGACATTATTTTATCTTTCTGCCAGAGTTTTCCTGCGAGGGCAGTTGATGAGCTCTGAGCGTCCCTATTGAGGAAGCAGAGTCACGTGGTGGCGCTCGCGTCGTCTCGACAGACAGACGCGCGTACGTCTACGCCCAGACGACATTTTGCTTTCACGTTTTTTTTTTCTTTTAGTTGTGTCAGTGTTATGGCACTTGGCTCTTAGCCGCTATCCTGTGCCACGTACTCCAATGCGTGCGGTGTATTTTGCACAAACTCTGATGCCGCTGTAGTGTCGTTATCGAAGTTTCTCTTGCGTTGTGCTTTGTTACGAAGTCTGAAGAATGCAAGAAAAGGGGTTGCTTTACGTGTCGTGGCTTTCATACATCGGCGATTTGAAGGACCTCTTGGATGTAAGTTTGACTTACGCGCAATGAGATTGACTTATATGCAAATAAGATTCTAACAGCTATAGCACCACTGGTACCGACGCTGGATTTAACAGAACATTCACTTAACAGAAGCTATCTTGGCGTGCGTCTCCTATTCTTTTATTCAGTGAGTTTTCAAAATCACAATTGGGTTATTAGCACAAGTTGTTTGTAAGCTTTCCATTCCATACATTACCTATGTCTCTGTATTGCTTTTGGGGGGGGGGGGTTGCTTACGGCAATATGTCTTTAACGTGGTAGCAAGGTAAGCTCTCTGCTTTATTCATACTTTTAGCTGTCTGCATTATTTCTGCTACTGTTTACAAACTTATATTCGACTTAAGTTTACTGTTATGTCAAGGTGGGCGACATTGAGAACAAATATATAATAATCTGCGCGTGCTTGGAGTATACAGTAACAAAAGTTCTGCTTACTGCTCAGTAAAATAGCAAAATTGAGTTTTCATGATAATAACGTAAATTATTAGGAGCCATCTCAAAGATGTGAGCAAAGGAGTTGTAGAAATATTGTTATACAAAATGCTTCGTTTTTTTAATGAGCGTCTCAACGAGTCGGTTTACGCTATTTTACGTAGGCACTGAATTTTCTGTGGTCTTACTTAAATGCCTAAATGTCATGGCTATTAGGGGTTAGCGCCACGGTGGTCTAGTGGTTATGGTGCTTGACTGCTCGAGGCGGCCGCAATTCGATGCCCATGTGCTTATAGTTAAGTTTTATAACACCACGTGGTCGAAATTTCCGGGGCCCTCCACTATGGCGTCTGTTCTTATCATATCGTGGTTATGTGGGACATTAAACTCAACAATCATTATTAGCTCTTGGGGGTGCCGCCTGTATCGTGTTCCTATACTTATTCGCTGTGTTTGATATAGAACCGCTTTTCTATTTGACTTAGTTATATTTGTTTTTCTTTTTTGTCTGCTCTAAATATTTTCACTGCTACTAATCACCAGGTAATTGGAGCTTCAGTGGCAATATAGTGTGTATAGCGGCGGTGTCCAGCGGCACTTTGTGCAACTATAGAACACGTCTGACACGTTTTCTGGGCTGCAGATGTTCTCTCATAAAAGAAAAATTGTTAGAAGATCGCGCATTACTGAGTACGTCGCTAACGAACGCTTTACGGCAGCAGATAAGTAGAGTAATGCAGTTTTATGTCCTCTACGTAAACAAAAGGCGTCGCAAAGAATGTCGCTACCAGCTTCTCGCTGATGTACACCTGTCCGGTGATCGTGTATTGCGAAAACCGTGATCGGGCACAGTAGAACTTAACAACGGTATTTACACCATTGTGCGCAGGCTTCTTATTGAAGTTCTCGCGATTAGATGGCAGCCCGCTAGCAGGTCGGCAAGCAAAAACCGTTATAAGCGAAGTGTATGAAGAGCTGTCATGTTAAGTAGCTAAAGTAGCCCCAATAAGATGTTTCGGAACAAAAGTAATATAGCAAGAAATACAAAACTTTTGAGATACTAACAGACATTTCATTCAAATAAAACAAAATTGGTCGCAGTTAATAAACTTTCACGCAAACATTTTTGTGCATCGGCGTTTAGTGCTACATTACCGTATATACAGATATATATAATAACAAATTTCCGGATGTATCGAAGTATCTTAAAATACGATTAGTATGTATCGTATCGGATACAATCGGCGTTGTGGTATCTTGTATCTGTATTTCAAATACTTCTTGCCTGAGTATCTTGTATCGCATCGCGATAAAATTTCAAAGTATCTTTGCCCAGCCCTGCAGCGGCAACCGAAATTCGCGAGAACGGTACGGGTCCCACACGCTCGATTCGGCGCGCGATGTCGGAAAACAGAAACGTCGCCACCATTATCGGCTGTGCCGTAATTCAGGCTGTTGCCGTGCTTTCATGCGATCTTAGCCTGCAGCTATATTGCTTTTTTTGTGATAGCAATTATATACACTTCAGGCGAATTTTTTGCCTTCGATCTTCCTTATCAAGTCCATATCACGAATTACGTCACCTCGCGCATCGTATACTCTGTGCGAGTGAAACGTATACTCTGTGCGACGAACGGGGCTTAAGCAGAGATGAAACGAGCCGACCGTCTTTTTCGCGCGATGGGCACATGGAGATAGGAGCCGGAGAGTTGGTGAGGGGGTGGGGGGGCTGTGTGAGTCCGACAGGAAGAACGTACTTTGTACCAGCGGGTATGGTCGCTTGTGCCGCGGTGTCAGCAGACTGCTCATACCTTTGTAGGTGTTGTGCTCTAGTTACAAAACTTCCGTTGAAGCCACAGCAGTGGCGGATCCAGAAGGGCGGGGGGGGGGGGCGGTAGCGGCGATCGCCTCCCCTCCCTTCAATGCCTGTCGTCCACCTTCTTTGACAGGCTGCCTGTTGAGTTTGACCCCCTTTGTCAGGCTACTTTGCCTACCACTACCCAGAAAAAGTTAAAAAAAAAAAAAATCTTTTCCCTGCTGTCTACCTGTCTCCTCACCGATATACCCTTTCCTGCTTCCCTATGCACATTTCCAACGAAGGCTTCTTAGGCGCCGCCATAATACCATCTGGGCTGTTGTAAATAAAGTAAAACCTCGGTGATACGAATCTCGCGGGGTTACCAAAAATATTCGTATTATCCGAAATTTGTATCACCAGAAAACATGGAAAATTGGTATGACAAAAAAAAATTTCGCATACGTTTTGATTTAGTGTTTCTCAGAGTCGCAGCGACGTCATGAGCAGCTATGAATGACTGCCAGTAAAGTTTTTAGGCGTCAACTATCATACTTGTACTCTTAAATATACGGTGCATGCGCGCGTGTGTAATTATTGAACCAGATGTAGACCCTTCCTAATCTTACTACGCTTTTCTGCATGACACCAAAGTACTGCGGCGAAAGCGACTTAAAAAGCGCTTCGCACGCGATAGATAGAGGCCAAGCTCCTTCGCCAAGACCGCCGCTTTGTCTCTTGGGGTCTTCGTCCATGTTTCATGGGACTTCATGACGGACGCGCAGCCCATGTTTCAGTCTTGTTTCATGAAACGTCTGATTGCGGGGACATGGCTTGCATCGACGTGGCAGGCACATGTTAACACAGTACAAAGACGCTGCTGGCTCGAACACAGGAGCACGCGTCAACGTGTTGAAAAAAAAAAAAAAGCGCGACGTCAACGTCATCTGTAATCTAAACGCAAAGGCGCATAAAGGCCTCCAAGATTCCCGCGCACTATCTCGGAGGCAACGACGCACCGGTGATGGTCGCGCAGCGCGCATGCCCGCACCCGCGCGTGACTGCCGCGTCTTCCGCGACAGCGCGGGCAGCACTTGTTTGTACCTGTGCGCTAGCGTACGTTCGTATCAAACGTCGCGGGGTGCAAACTGGTTCGCAACAACCGTACTCCAATATATTGCAGGTTAATTGCCCTTGGCCGGGACCACGGAAAAATTCGTATCACTCCAAAATTCGTACGAGCCGTGATCGTATCACCGAGGTTTTACTGTATGCGTGACCCACGAAAATGCACTGCTGAGGCGGTGGCTTCAGCCTTTGTATTCCCCTTGCCTCCAAGTAGGCACCTGGATATGCCCCTGAGTCATGGATACGTCACTAGCAGCGGCAGCGTTTCCTCAAGGAGTGAGCTGCTAGCCTATATTCGTATAAAATTTCTATTTGTTGCTATCAGATTCACTATTTCGCTCTCGCGGTGAAACTGTGACTCTTTTTCTAACGTGCGACAGTTTTCGATGTTGCGCGTTCGTGGAGAGCAAATGGTTCGGCTGGGCAACATGATAGCAAAGGCGTCGCACTGCTCTGGGCAACACGCGAGGATTTGACAAGCTGCAGCAGCAGAATAAGCGCAATTCCACAGTGAATTAAACCTGCATTTGTTTCGTCTTTACACGTGACACTCAGGCAAGGCATATAATTGTGATTGCTGCACCTCAGGCTCAACAAAACTGATTTTTTTTTCATGCAAAAAAAAAAAGCTTTTTCATGTTGCCGAGCATTCTTTTGGCATTTTCAGTATAATATTAATCCTTCGGTAACTATGCCTTGCATGAAAGGTCGAATTTCAGTTTAACGAAGTTTTGCTATAACGAAGTAAATTGCCGCTTTTACCAACTTCGCTATATTGGGGTTTAATTGTTCTCTGTACTATTCAATAGGGATTAAGTCATCTTTATTTTTAAACGTGCGTACTAGAGAGTGACATCATCGAGCGACATATGGTGTCTACCCATGTTGACATAAAACAAAGTTCTGTTTCACTCAGGGAATTTTAGCAAGAACACTCAGGGAAAACCTGGAAAACTCAGGGAATTTAGAAATGCCAACTCGGTAGACACCCTGGTGGCGCAACCTACTGCAGCGCCTTTATGCACACGCCGAGGCAGTAGTTAGGTGGGGCAACTTGACCACTCCCCGGATTCATGTGTCTAGGGGACTCAGGCAGGGCTGTCCGATGTCACCACTGCTGTTTATGCTGTACGTAGCCGGAATGGAGAGGAAGCTTTCAGAGTCTGAACTGGGCTTTAATTTGAACTACCTAGAGGAGGGTTTTCAGAGGGCACGAAGGCTGCCTGCCCTATTCGCAGATGACATAGTCCTGCTGGCGGACAATGCTACCGAGATGCAGGCTCTGCTTGACATCTGTGCGGGGGAGGGTACGGATCTTGGGCTAATCTTCAGTGCAAGGAAGTCGGTGGCCATGCGGTTCACACCTCAAGAGGCGGTGCGGGACCCGCCCATCCTGCTGCAGGGCAAGAAAACTGAGTGGGTGGACAGGTACAACTACAAGTACCTCGGGGTAACGGTGACGGCAACGACGAACTATATATGCGGGTACAAGAAGGAGCTCATGGGCTCTGTGGGCCTTCAGCAGGTACGAGGTCACCAGGGAGCTGTGGAAGAGTGTTGCGGTCCCTGCTATTCTAGGCAGGTGCTCGAGGTTCGCCAAAGTGAAGCGGATCGCACAGCCTTGGGGGTGCACGCCTTCACTCCTAATGAGGCAGTACAGGGCGACCTTGGATGGTCGTCGTTCGAGGCAAGGGAGGCGATCGCCAAACTCTCATACGAGAGGCGCCTCAGCGGCCTGCCAGATGGCCGACGTACACCTCCGGTCGGTACGGACGAAATGGGTCGTCCGAACCCGCTCGCTCGGAGCGATACAGGGTAGAGGCTATCCGGCTGACGGCCCCCCTCCAGCGCGACACTAGGGAAAAAGGTGCGGGAATCGGTTAGCGTGGTAGAGACCGAGAGATGGAGGGAGTCGGGACGAGCGGAGAGGGCCCTGGCCAGGAGGGCAAGATGGCTATTGCCAAGGAGGCTTTTTATGACAACTCCAGGGGTAGCGGGCTACTGTGCGAGGCGCGAAGTGGTGTACTTAGGACGCGCTCGCTTCGCGCCAGGTGCACTGCCGAGCGTGACACGATGTGCCCCTTGTGCCAGGACGCAGAAGAGACAATCCGGCACATTGTGCTAGAGTGTACTGGCCTGCGACCTGCGATACATGATGCCCAGGACTCTGGCACCCCGGGACAAAACGCGACGGGCGCGACAAACGACAACAGCGCGTTATCAAGGGCTCTCGGTTTTCGCGGATCCGGCGAGCCTCCAAGCTGGGAAGCGGTGGAGGCTACGAAGCGGCGGTTCGAATCCTGTTGGAAAAAAACGCGCGCGCCGCGGCGGTAGCGGCGGCTACGATGCGCCGAGGGTGCATTGGAATTGACCAATCTTTTTCTTTCCCTTTCTTCTTCCACCTTTATAAATTTCTTCTAAACTTAACCTTCGCTTTGTATTTTCCTTTCCTTCTGTCCGATCCGCCTTAGCCCGTTGATCTCCCGCTCCAAAGGGAAGAGACATCATCATCATAAACACCGACGAGCGCAGCTCTCGGTCAGCAGCTGTGACCGCCGTCATGCTGTTGGGTCGTCCTTCATAGACACTGGTGCCACGCCCCCTCCCCCCCCCCCTCGTCCGCGATCCCGGGGCAGATCGTGATAAATATTATGAATTTACTCAGTCTATAAATCTCACAAGTTGTTCAGTCAATGACTGGCTGTAATTGCTGCCGCACTGCCGTTTCTTTATTGAGATATCAATTTATATGGACACTCTCAGCAGGGTTTTGCCATCGCTGTCATGTTCCGTATCAAATCCAAATCGATAACATTGCCCCACACGTTTTGTTAACGTGCGAGTGAAAGTGTGCGAGCGCTGCCAACGAGTGCAGTTCGAAGAGAGGTGAAACGCGCTGGCCGTCTCGATTGCACGAAGGACGCATAGAGGACAATAAATGTGTGTCTTGACCGGCTGGGCAAGGCTGGCGGCGGTTGTGCGCACCCTATACCGTAGATTCTCCATAAACGGAAATGAAATGGAATTGCTGCTTAAATAGATCGACTGCCTCTAACATGATTGGTTTCATGCTTGTGTTCTGCGCCCCTGTTCATCTCTCAGTAAACAGATCTATTTCCCTTGTCCCTTCAGGTTCCGTCTAACGAGAGTCTACTGTATCTTTAGAGGAGATCAGCAGTACGGTTCGGTTCGTACCTTTGTAGGTGTTGTGCTTTTGTCACAAAGTTTGCATTGTAGCCATAGACAGGATGAAGATAGCTTTGCTCGCTGCAGCGGCCGCATTTTCTTACACCAGCGTTTTGCTGAGCTTGGCCAGGTTGGATGCTAAAGGCTAGCCTTACTTCGTATAAAGTTCCAATTTGTTGTTACCATGTTCATTGCTTCGCTCTTGCGGTGAAGCTGTGACTTTTTTAGCAACACCTTAATTTGGATGAGCTGGTTCTTGGATGTAACTTGAGTCAACATGAAGAGATAGCAACCAGAAAACATTTTTACTGGGAGCTTGTAAGATGGTCTTGTAAAGAGTGTCCAACTTGCATATGCCATTACGTTTTCTTTAACTTTCTTTTATTGCAATCGAGCCTACATAAATGACCGCATTTAAGAGTGATCAGTGAATAAGCCACGGAAAGTATGGCTGTTTTGCACAAAGAATTAATGAGGAAAGGGGTCAAGGGGAGCGCAAGCTTTCGACTGTTTAGTAAACATTTTGTAGATGAAATATATAGACACAGACATGTGCAGCAAGCTAAGCAAACTTCGAGCGCATGTCACCCTAATCACATAAATACATAATATAGCGCAACAAAACACGGACAGAGGAAGATGCACACAGGACGACCGCTAGACTTCAACTGAAAATTTTACTTTGGACATGTGACATATAAAGTGAAAAAAACATCATCTAAACTGATAGTAACGTCACCATTCTGCCGTCAATGCAAGCTGCACGTGCCAAGCTACGCATCGCGAATGCGCCCAAGAAGCCTTTTACACACCTATCTGCCTCCCTGTGTATATACATGGCCTCACAGATCTCACGTCGGATATGGCCATGACCCCTTCCCAACACTCGAGTTGCACCAAATGCTGGGGCGCACCCACACCGCTTACAATGATCGGCCAAGTGGCCCCCCGCGGCAAGCGATGAAACTGTTGTTCGATGCTCTCTTAGTCTTTCATTCAAACAGCGCCCCGTCTGTCCGACTTTTTGCGCAAGACAAAGGGATGCTGTAGATGACGCCTTCAACACGGCAGAATTTTTTTTAGGGGCCAAGCTCCTTATAGCATCACCTGGTCGGTCGTCGCTAATATCGATCCGGCGTTCCCCCGCCGTCGCGTCTCCCGTATCATTCAATAGCTGGCGCTGTCCCATAGAGATGCATGCAAACTGCAGTCGGGTGACGATATACTAGATGGCGCTGTCCCATAGAGATGTGTCTTAAAGGGGTACTGACACAATAATCTTGGCCTCGAGTTTTTTTGCTGCAATGTGTTGCTGGGGGCCTGTTAGTCATAACACGGCACATCGTTTGCTGCAGCGCGTGACAGATAATTAATTACAGGCTCCTCATTACCGACCAGTGTCAGTTTCGGTTTCAAAAACGACAAGCCTCCGGGTGCAACTATCACCACCTAGCGGTTGCAACGCTCGATCACGTCAGCACACAGAAGTGTGACGCACTTCCGCGCTGTTCGCGTCGTCTCCTCGCATTCGCACGCTTGCCGCACGTGCTGCGCGATGTCGTCGCCATCATCGTCCTCGTTGTCGTCGTCCTCCTCATCGTCGTCTGTTGGCGACGATTTCCTTGAGACACCAACAGCGCAGCGGCGAGCGCGTCAAAACAGAAATGGCGGCTACGACGTCATCATAACTTGTTGTACCGGCTACAACGGTTACGTAGTGGAAGTAGGGGGGTCACCTCGGGTCACCTCCGAGGGTGTCAATGCAACAGGTGCGCCCTATAATGCTGGATCGCGCACGCAAACTTCAAAATTCATATAAAATACCTTCCAAGCTTTATTCGCTGTCGATATTTTCCAGATGGTACACGCACGTACACGGAAATCGATCCAGCAGGCCGCGAAATTTTGTGTCAGTACCCCTTTAATACAGGGCCAAAAAATACCGAGGGTAAGCGAGTACAAGTACCTCGGAGTATGGGTAAATGAGGGGGATAGATATATGGGAGGTACAAGAGAAAGCATCGGTAGCAAAGGGAAAGATGAATGCTGCAATTATGAAGCACAGAGCTTTATGGGGATACAATAGGTACGAGGTGCTTCGAGGGCTGTGGAAGGGTGTGATGGTCCCGGGGCTTACATTTGGGAACTCAGTGGTGTGCATGAAGTCAGAGGTACAATCAGGAATAGATGTAAATCAAAGGACGGTGGGCCGCCTCGCGTTGGGCGCTCACGGGAAGACGACAAATGAGGCTGTAAAGGGTGATAATGGATGGACAGGCTTTGAAGTGAGGGAAGCTCAGAGCAAAATGAGATTCTAAGAGAGGCTGAGGAAAATGAAGAAGAGTAGATTGGCAGAGAAGGTTTTCAGGTATTTGTATAGAAAAAGCGTTGACACGCAGTGGAGAAAAAGAACTAGGAGGCTCACCAGTAAATATACGACTAGCAGTGCGGGTGATATGGCAACAAGGAGCATTAAGCGGAAGGTCAGAGAGGCGGAGAGGACTTATTGGATGACAGCGATGGAAAAGAAGCCGGCTCTGAGTAACTACCGAAAGGGAAAAAACGAAATAAGGAGGGAAAGGTTTTATGATAATTGAAGGGGAAGCGCTTTACTGTTTGAAGCAAGGTCGGGCTGCCTTAGAACGCGTAGTTATAAAGCGAGATTCAGTAACGAAGAAGAACAATGTACATGCTGCGGGGGAACTAAGGAAACGATGGAACACGTACTGATTGAATGTGGCGATATTCACCCAGGTATACGTGTGGGCACGAGTCTACATGAAGCCTTGGGTTTTAGGGACAACAATGGAAAGCTTAACACGTCCGCGATAGAAATAAGTAAGAGACGGTTTGATTAGTGGTGGCAGAAAAGTAGAGATAAAGTACAAAAATAAATAATGGGGAAAAATAAGGTCATTCTGCCTTCAGAGGCAGAGAGATGGACCGTGAATTTATATTTTTTGGTATAATAACATAGATTTAATCAATGTAGATAAGGTATTAGGCCAACATAAAACAAGGAAGGTTTTTCTTTTTTTTCTTCGAGCCTGGTGGCAGACATGTCGCCGCCCCGTTATAAAGGGGACGCTCATAGCATCCATCAATCCATCGTGTCCCTGTCCCATAGAGAGAAAGGACAAAAATAAATATTGGAAAAAAATAGGGACATTCTGCCGTAAGGGCAGAGAATGGAGCTGAAAACTTGTTTTTTTTTTTTCTGGAGTAAGATAGTTTTAATTGAAGTAAAGACACTAGGCCAACACTAAGAAAAAGAAGAGTAAAGGTTTTTTTGTTTGCTTTTTTTTGTCGAGCCTGGTGGCACACTTGTCACCGCCCCCTTATAAAGGGGACGCTCATAGCATCCATCCATCCGTGTGCAATATGGCGGATGGGTGAATGCACGCTAGATGGCGTTATAGGTGCCGCTGCTCTCAGATTTGCTGCTTCGCTCGTTATCTCTCATTCTCCTTGATCGTCGCCGTACGTGGAGGAGTGCGCTTGCCGGATCGTGCTGCTTGGCCGACCATGAACGACGAGGAGCGCTGGGTGCGGAAGGCCGCTGCGTCTCGTGCTCGTCGGCAGGAACCCGAGGTGCGAGCTCGAGAGGCTGCCGCCAAGAGAGCGCAGCAGTAATCAAAGCGGCGTATCACTTTGATCACTGCTGGGCGAAACCACTGAACATTTCACGGTGTAACCATGATTGCTTCAGGAGCTTCGCCCAAGCTCTTTATCATTCACCCGTGGATATGCTGTAATTTTATTTATTTATTTATTTATTTATTTAGCAATACTGTCAATCCCGTGAGGGATTTTTACAGGATTGGGTTGAAAACTGTCTACAAACATTATATATTCGCATAAATATACAATTGCATAGGTAGGATTACAAAAAAAATCATGGTACAAAATAACAACGGTAATGGGCCTACATTATTATTAACGAGTGCACATGTCTCAGTCAAATGTGCACACACTGAAAAAAATATAACACGAAAAATAAAGAAAAACGTAAGCACGCAACATACAAAATTATTACCGATATTCCACCTTTTTAGACCACGAATTTAAAATATACTGGAAAGGAGGACAATGATCAGTACAGTCCTGATAGCGTCGCTATCGTGTAGCTGACAGAACGGCTTGGCCAGCAAGTTCAACAAATTTGTTGACAGTAGGCTACGCAACCACCGTCTCGGCAACCAATTGACGGCATTGGTGGCAGAATGGTGACGTTACTATCAGTTTAGATGTTGCTTTTTCACTTTATATGTCACGTGTCCAGAGTAAAATTTTCAGTTCAAGTCTAGCAGTCGTCCTGTGTCCTTGTTGTGTTCTTCTATATTATGTATTTAAGTAAAGACCAACTAGCCCAAATTTCAGCTTTAACTGTAACACTTTCTAATTGTATGGGCCCTGTTCTTCCTTCCTCCTTGTGTTCCATTCCTTCTGCAACCTACGTCAACCTTGTTGCCATTGCCAGCTGTCGAACGCGAGTGCTTTCCTTTGCCCTGAACAATGCATTCGTGTCTCCTGAGGTGCAAGCGTTGTTCCTCCCCTGTACTGCCTCAACGGGCCACGCAAGAAAAATAACCGCGATCCTCAGGTCAGCACTTCAGAGGCAGATCCAGTTTCTGCGGGTGTGCCTTCAGGTTCTCGCTGCGACACGTTCAACATGCCCCTACACTAGAGAGGCCTTGCTTTATGCTTGGTCGCGGGATATGACTGAGTTTTTATGGCGGAACTGTCTGCCTGTGTTGTGTGCTTGGAAAAAGAGCAGGTCACGTCGCTTGCGCATTTTGAACTATCTTACTTCGTGAATGATGTTTTGAGCTGTGGCCCTAAGCGCTGCGTGGAGCCTAATGAAATCCAGTAGGTCTAGTCTCTTTGGTTAGGAGAGTGGCTCAGAAAGCACAGTGTATATCGGAAGGTGTTGATTACCTCGTGTCTGGACAGCTCTTAACATAAGCCGTTGAGTGTCAAGAAAGCTACGAAATTCCTGCGTGACAAAGAACAAGCTTTGTTAACATCTGATAAAGAAGGAGGGTTTGTGGTAATGCCTGTTGCTTTATACGAGGAAAAAGCTTATCAGGCCATTGACAAAAATTTTGTTCCGTTTGCACGTCGGAAGACTGTCGTGAAAAAGGAATTACACAGATTTGTGCGAACGAGCGGACTTGCTTCACTTGCGCAAGAGCATTGTAACGGCTCACAGCGGCGAGCTGAAGGTATTTTTTTCCGTAAAAACACACAAGCAAGGGCGTACTTTGAGAGCAATAGTGTTCGAAAAAGGCTCGTGGCAGGGTGTTATGTCAAGGTTTATTCAAACACACTTAGACCATTTAGTCGCGGAAGATCCGTTTCGTATCCGCAATTCGAACGAGCTGGTTGAATTTTTACGGGACTCACACAGGACTGCAGCTAGGTAATTTTGCTTTTTCAGGTGACGTTGAATATTTATTTTACAGTATCCCTCAAAAGGAACTTATTGACGCCGTGAGGTTGTTGATTGAAGAAGCAGGCGAGATTTCATTTCAAAGTGCGAGCGGGGTGTCCTTAAGGAATTTTTTAGACCTTTTAGTGTTTTATCTCGACTCCACATTTGTGTCGTTTAAGGACCAGTGTTTGTGCAGAGAGACGGCGTATGTATTGGCTCCTGCGCTGCCCCCATGCTTTGTGAGATATTCTTAGCCTTTTGTGATCGACGCATTGCATCGAGCCTTGATCATCGTGTTGTTAAATGTGTGAGATACGTTGATGACTTTTTAGTTTTTGTGGAACTGGACGACCTCGAGAACCGAGGCAGTTTCAAAAGCTGTTCTAAAGGACTGAACTTCACCCATAAGTTGCCATTGGTATTCAGTTTTTAAATGTGCGATTTACTGATAACCATGTTTGCTGGGCGTATCAGCCCCGCCCTAAAAAGCAGCTTTTAAGTTGCAGCTCGGCGCATTCGAAGTTGGTCGATAGCGATGATCTGTCTGCGCCGCTCTCTACATAATTCTTGCCGGCACAGATGCGCGCAAGGCTTGCAAGCACAAGTGTCCCGTTTGGCAGACGCAGGGTTCCCCAGTGAACTGGTGGCGTCTGTCGCGGAAAGCCTTCTTAAAGTAAGAACGAATGCACCTTCTTCCACAAAGGAAGACCGACGTCGAGTAGGAGTATCCCACATTCATCAGCTTACGCATCGCTTGAAGAAAGTGGGCAAGAAATGCGGTGTTGATGTGCTGTGCACTGCACCGGGTAAGCTGATGCGGCTGTGCCCTGCTGTGAATGAGAAAAGAAGGCAAGGACGCACAAAAAAACACGCGACCAGGTTCGTTCCCTGTGTTGAAGGCGTCATCTACAGCATCCCTTTGTCTTGCGGAAAATGTTACGTGGTACAGACGCTGTTTGAATGACTGGCTGAGAGAGTATCGAACAGTGGTTTCATCGCTTGCCATGGGGGGCCACTTGCGGTGTGGGTAAGCGGTGTGGGCGCACCCCAGCATTTGGTGCAACTCGGGTGTTGGGAAGGGGTCATGACCAGATCCGACTTGAGGCTGTGAGGCCATGTATATTGCCACGCGCGCTTCTTTGTGTAACTGGTCCGTTGCATGTGTGATCGCTGTCTTCTTGGAATTTCTGGGAACATTCCAGATTGTAGTAAATCATTTTGTCAAGATTGCGCACATGACGCGAATAGTCAAGATTATTCTGGAACTAACGAGGCCATCAGCAATAAGGCTCGAATGTTCGACGCATGTATAAAATGCCGGCGCGCCTAGCCGCGGCTCAGATTATCGACAACCGACGCTCTGTTCGTCGCTATCAGTGTACAGTGTGTATCGCTGTAGTTTGACTTTCCGTTTCCCGGCCACAAGTTCGGCCAAATAAAGAGTTTCATCTTGGACACACCGACTGCTGCCTTCGTCGACGTCACGACCCCGGAACATCTGGTGGAGGTGCTGTTTGTTCATGTTACGGACGCTCCCGTCAAGCCCTGAACCCAGCCCAATTCGTGGCGAAGACACCGACACCATCACGGACAGTCGAGCCAGCCGCAGACTCAAAGGACCCAATCCGGGGAGGACATCCAGATCCCGGTCCCGTTCCAGACGGAGGTCGCGGAGCAAGGCCCGTTCTCGTACCCACTCCAGGACGGGGTCTCAAACGTCTGCTGTAGAGCGGGCGACCACTTCGGAAGCCACCGGACCACTGGTGACGAACCAGCCTTCGCTCCCGTTGAAAGACTCCAACCAGCCAAGCAAGAATCAGAGCCGAGCAGCGCCTGGCGGAACCTCGGGAGGTAAGCTGGGCGAAGGGGCCTCCTCTTCTCTCATCTTCCTCCGCTACCCCGTCCCAAACCTGAGCTTCAGCTCCACAGGCGACATAAAATTCCGATCCGAATGCGCTTCATCAGCTCCGCGCGGAAAAGGAGGTCAGATTGCGTGCTCTTGATGCTCGACTTCGACGCGAGATAAAGGTCGCGTGCGCTACTGTCTGGCAAGAGTTCCGCGATATGCTCAATCAGGCGGTGTCTACGCTCAAGGACACACTCAACGACACAGTAGCGACACTACACACCTTAATCAGTAGCAGTATCTCTACTATATCCACCTATATACATCAGCAGACTGAGCGAAACATGCAACAAATGCGCCAGGAGTTCGCCCCTGCACTGACATTGGCACCGAACACAAAGCGCTCCCACCCATACACATGCCCTGCCCCTCTCAGGAGTGACGATGGGGACGCGTAACGCGGTGTGGCAATGAAACTGCAGGGGGTTCTGGCGCAAGCGCCCCCCCCCCCCCCCCCGCAGCAGCACATAGCCATGACCCCAATGGCTCCCGACGTCGTCCTCCTTTAGGAGCCCAACTGCACCCTCTCACTTGCGGTATTTGAAGCGTACGGCAGTGATTCGGGTCTCGTAGGGGAACTTGTGTCTAACCGCTTAACGGTACGCATACATTCTGTAGCCACTGACATCCCCCATCAAATTATAGAATTACGCACACCAAGCGCAGCGACAGCATGTTCATTCTCAATCTTTACAGTTCCCCTCGTGCCCGTACACACAATTTTCATTATCGCTTTACAGAATTTAGCAAGCTCGGGGATAAGTTGTTGATCTGCGGGGACTTCAACGCCGCGCACTCGGTTTGGGGATATCCCAAGAACACAGTAAAAGGAACGAAACTGTGGGACAACATATGTAATATGCGCTTCACCTTACTTTCTGACCCCGCACAACCCACCCGCGCCGGGAACAGCGTCTCGTGAGATACGTGTCCCGATTTCACGATGATCCGCGGTACTGGAGCGGTCATATCTAGTGGGCCCTTAGACGATACTCTTGGTAGTGACCACTACATCGTCGCAACCACCCTTCCTCTCGCCAGTTCGCGCCGTCCTGAGCGTAGAGTTCGTATAACGAATTGGGCTAAATTTCGAGAACTTCGGACTGCCAGTCCAGAAGTGGATGGCTACGATGACTGGCTCGCGGCCCTTACGGCTGACCTCAAAGCCACCACGCGGTCGATCACCACTACGCCTATCAGTCCCGACGCCGACCCGCACCTGCTCCACTTGTGGGACACTAGAAGGGGATTGACGAAGCGTTGGAAGCGGCAGCGCCTGAATAGTAGACTGAAACATCGGATTGCGCTTATCACGCGAGAATCTCAGGAATACACCCAAACTCTCACGAGTAACAACTGGAAGGGATTTTGTAACAGACTGTCCGGCACCCTGAGTACTGCTAAGACATGGAGCATTATCCGGACCCCTCGGGCCCCAAGACGCAGTCACAAATGCGGTTGCACGTCCTTACCCACTCGTTTCGAGCCTCTCCCGACCGACTTCTGCAGGAACTGCAAGCGCGCTACATCCCTTCTGGAGCGAGTCCCCAGTGCCACCCGTACCCGTACGTCACAGATACGCCCAACGCTCTCGACGCAGAAAGCACGATTCAGGAGGTCCGCTCCGTCTTAGAGGACATCCGCAAGAGTTCAGCGCCGGGTATGGACCACATCCGATACACGACGCTTCGAAACCTGAACGACGCAGATATTACGCGCCTGGTGAACACGTTTAACGAGCATTGGCGGAACGGCACTCTACCCCCAGGCATGGCGACATGTGGATATTTCCCACCTCCCAAAACCGGGGAAGCCCATCTCCGTCGCAAATCTGAGACCGGTCTCGCTTACATCATGTATAGAATAACGGAGAGCTGAGCTGGTTGGTAAGTATTCATTCTAAAAAGACAGGGGGTGCAAACATGGACACAAGAAAGCAGTCGGGACACCACAAATGCCGACTAACAACTGAAGAGACGCACAACGGCGGAAAAGAAAGAAGGCACGAAAACTTATCTTCGCATGCCCATGCAACAGGCGAACCTATCAATCCGGTACGCGTGGCGGTCTACGTGGAAGATAACTGTTAAGGCATTTGATTTCATCTTTATCCATCGACGGTTGGCTCACGCATGCGCCACCACTATATTCTCGATATGCCATGCTTCAATCATCAGGCGCGTTTCTTCATTTCTATGCCGGTACAACACTGCGCATTCATCGAATTTTGGCGTGCACTTACAATCTCGACAATGTAAAGATAGATTAGAAGGTGAGCCTCCTGTTAGCGATCTCTTATGTTCCAACAATCTCTGGTTAATGCATCGGCCCGTCTGCCAAAACGTAGAAGCGGCCGCAGCTGAAAGGGACCTTATACACCACACTCGCACGGCAATCATTGAATTTGTTGGTGTGTTTTACGAAACAAATATCGGTCCGCTTCTTGTCTTTTACTCGCTCATTCTTCCTCTGCACAGCGCCACAAATCTTACCTAGCTTATTGGCAGCCGTGAAAACAACATTAGACAGTTATAGTTTAGCGGGTTTAACGGAATAGCGGGCTTACCGGAATAGCGTGATCGAAGTGCGCATGCGCAGTGCCGTAAACGACCCGTAGCGTTTACCGTACGCACGCTATTTTTCAGATTTAGCGTTAGCGTGTTTGCTTGGTTAATTAACGTAGTGTACGTAAAATATGGCGGCGGTTTTCGACGCCCGCTTCGAACTGAATTTAGCGTTGATGTGGACGGATCCACTTCTTTCGTAGCAAACGACTGTGCGAAATGGCTTCGCTTGCCTTTAGGTAGCTTCGACGACACGGTATTACGGATAACTTAGCGTAGTTTTTGAGATCGCTTCCCATTTCGAACGTCCCTAGGCCTATCTGGAAGATCGGTGTAAACAAGTCTGCAACATGAAAATTTTCGCTTTTGGTGCTTAGTTCATATTTATTTACTTTTATTTTCACTAAAAAAAGGAGTAATATTGCTGCGTGCGGGGATACAGGCAAGCATTCTCGGTTTTGTTCTTTTCACTTTTTTTAACGCATTCACCCTTCGCTAGGTGGCGCCACCATCCCTAAAACACGCTTTCCGCAACCAACGTTTGCGGCACGGTAACGCTATTCCCTTTACCCCCGCTATCACGCTAACGCTAAACTATAACTGTCTATTAACGCCGTATCTACTTCCTACTTTCTTTAGCCTGTGAGATACGCAATGAATGTACGGTATACCTACGACACGTTTCTTCCTATCGCTTTCTGCAACCATGCTCGGACTTTACACAGTGAACTTCTTTGAACGTTCAGCGACAGTGGCCACTGCATCACGAGCATACCCTACATCTAAAAGACGCGTAACCTGTGCGTTAAAGCTATCACTCATTTTGTGCTCACACGATTTTGTGAGGGCTGACTTAAGGCAAGACATGGCGATGCCGTTTTTTACAACCTTCGAGTGATTCGACAAAAAATTTAACAGCGGTTTCGAAGATCTAGGAGAATACTGCCAGCACACATGGTTCTTCTGGAACGTTAAGGAAATGCCTAGAAATTGTATTCCATTATTCTGAGGCAGCTCTTTAGTAAAGCTCAGCCCTCCTTCATTTAATTCAAATTTTTCGCTCACTGAAGTTACCACCGTTTCAAAGTCCTCACCACTACAAAAGATCAAGTAATCGTCCACATAACGAAACACCTTAATAACCGAATTACCTAAGGCGCCTTCCAAAAGATTGTCAATCTTGCTAAGGCATAAATCAATAAGAACTGGTGCAACCTTAGAACCAATACATATCCCTGATTTCTGCACATAAACGCCTTCCTTCGAACCTGCCAGCGTCGACTTTAAATACATGGGAAGAATTTCTAGAAATGCCCCGGTAGAAACACCACATTTATCGGTGAAAACCGTCTCGTGCCCTTGTTCGTTAATACATTCATTAACACATTTTAACAGGTCCTCATGCGGCAAAGAGTAATACAGGTCTTCAATATCCACACTAAAAGCTTTACAACAGCCGGGGTTCTCCTCTGAGAAACTGAACTAGCGCCTGAGAATTACGCATACGAAAAGGGTCTGAAAAACTCAAAGAGGTTAAGCAGTTCTGCAAATAACTAGATACGGCGACTTACCAGGCGCCTTGCTCTGAAACGATTGCTCGAAACGGAGTCTCGTTCTTATGGGTTTTGGCTGAAAAAAAAAAAAAACAATTCTAAAGTAAGTGATTTAGCCTTCTTGACATTACAAGCTATTCTCTCAAGATTATATCTTAGCAAAAGGTCGACAGCACGTTGCCTAAGTACCGATGGTTTAAGTTTTACCGTCCTAAAATTCTTTTTTATGGCTGTTAAGGTATGTTGCCTCCCTTAAAAACGAAGATTTTTTCAAAAACGTCGAGTTTTATTTTTAAGGATTTTATTAATCTGGAGACATTCAGAGTTGTGCTACCGCAAAAATTATGCCTTTATTTTGTTTGGTTCAGAAGTTACGTTGTTTTTTACAATTGCCGGCAGACCTCTCTGAAACCGAAACTGACAGGCTGTGAAAACGAAACCAACACTTCAATTTTCAAAAGTAATTCATTGTTACGCTCAAATGCAAATGATAGGTTTAGATTAGTTTGTTGTGTGCAAACTTAATTGCATTGGGCACGTTCAAAAGCGCGTGGGATGCCGACTGAGAAAATTGAAAAAGACTACTCATGGACTAGGAGGTAAAGGGAAGTTGACGGATGTCATGATCGATCGATTGCAAAACTATTATAGCATTGCTATCAGGGCCAATGTGGGCAACCTCCAAGCAATTAAGCAGGCCACACTAGCAAGTCTGTTTCATTGCAGTTCAACTGACGCGACTCCTAGGCACGGCCTGTGCCTTTTAGGAGTGAAAAGCTGGTGTGCCTACAACCAAGTAAAAGCTTTAGACACAGGACATTACAAGCATAGGGGAGGCTTTTCGAATGACATACTCAGCAAAGTGAAGCCGGTGTATGCAGACCTGTGTTCAGAAGAACTTTTGGAGAAATGTCTTCACAGAAAAACGCAAAACGCGAACGAGTGCTTCACTGGGATGCTCTGGCAGCGCGTCCCGAAAGATGTCTATGTAGGCCTGCGCACTGTTTTGTTTGGCCTATACGACTGTGTATGTCATTTCAACAATGGAAATAGTGGTACGCTAGGCTTCTTAAAGCAGGCTGGTGTCAACCCGAGCAACTACACCACAGTAGCTTGCCTCAGAAGGGACCTAGCACGCTTGAGGAGCGCCAAACGCCAGTCAACGGGCGACCAAAAACAACCCCGAAAAAAACGAGCCGCTAAACGTTCTCACAGGGAACTTGTAGCAGCTAAGGAGGGACTCAGCTACGAGCCTGGCGGTGTTTAGCCTTCCACGACTATCTAATGATGTGTATAGCACGTTTCGAAAACTTTATTGTTGATTTCCTCAAAACTCCATTTTCATTTGTTTTTTGTTGCGCCAAAGGTCGTAACTTAAAAATAAACCAATACATTTCTTTGAAACTTCCCATGTTTATTTCTTGAACACTGTTCTGTGCAATGAACTAGGATAATTGAAATCCATGCACAAGTTTTCATGTTACAAGACTTCGACTGAAATGCAACTGCCTGAAATTATGAAATTTTTGGTTTCTCGGCTATAAAAAACCTAATTTTGTAGATAGTGCAAACATTCTAGTTCATTGCACAGCCTGGATATATAGCTATACTGCTGCCAAGCCATTTTTGTTTAGTATCACAAGATCATGACGTATGACCATTCGCGTGATGGTCATATTTTGGGTAATTTTAGTAATTAAATGGTGATCAGATTTCAATTCTTTGGTCAAACATAATTGAAGGGTCTTTTTAAACAGCCTTTCTTATGGCAAACACAAAGCGATCAGTTTAGAATCAAAATCTAAAAAGTTTTCCAAAAAGGAGGCAACATACTTAATGCTTTTGTGAGAACAAACTGTCCGGCATAATTACAAAACACCCTTCCTTATCTGAAATTACTGTCCTGAGTTCTTCTCGACACAGTAATTAACCAAAGGCTGGATGGGATCAGAACACTTCAGATGCACATTAGAACCCTTGATACTAGCAACGCAGTCTGAAATGCAGTGGGAGCGCTCTTCAGGAACGAGTCTAGTGATTGTACGCGGCAAACTTAAAACGTCTATTGGTTTCAGGTTCGGCTTAAACAGCATTTGGGACTTAAGGCTAGGGTTTTGCAGTGACTATCTTCTAAGGCAGCTCCTCCAAGGACTAGCAAATTATTTTGCGGTGAAATAGTAGAAAAAATCTTCCTCTTAAATGGTTCAAGTTCTCGAAGTTTTATCCTCCCTATGAATTCCGCATGCTGGTTAGCTACCCTCATCCAGTCGGCGTACATCTGCTTCTGGCGGCGATCGTCACGCGAAGTCGAGCAACGGACCTTGAGGCATTCCTGGTAAAATCTCACTTGACGCCATGATTCCGTGGTCAATATGGCACATATCCTCCTGGCATGTCCGGTAGATGGTTGCAGAAAGCCGCACAAAAGTTGAACTTCAACTGAGCAAACTCTATTGTTAGAAAACCATGAAAACGTCCTAGCACGCAACATGCAAATAGCAATTAAAGAAGCCAAAGAAGCAAAATTTCTGGCTACGCCCCTGCTCGAGAAGTGCGGCGACGAGCTTGCAACGCTCGTCTGGCCACCTCTCCTATTCTGCCAGTGTCTGCAGCCTAAGTCGTGGGTTGGTGCCTGTCGATGCAATTTCAACTTCGTATATCAAGGAAAGAATTGGCATCCGTCTGATAGTAGCACATGGCTACATAAGAAATCTATAGGGATTTCTCAGAAATTAAGGTTCATAGTTGACGAAAACCTTATCTTGCTTTGTGATTCTAACTTGAGACCATTGCCTTTGAGGGCCTGTCACTCCATGATCTGAGCTAAGCAGGTTAGCAGATTTCAGTATCCGGGAAATTGATTGAATACGACACTGAACATGGAAAGTCAGCTCCGCTCTATGAAGCTTTCTTTCAGAGAAATGCGTACGGATTTTGCTCTGTGGCTTCATTCGACGGTGGAGGACAATATTTCCCTTTTATGAAGCTCAATCTCTCCACCTTGCGGGCTTCCGCAGAACTGGATTGCGAACTTTGTACACAGCCGGTGTGCTTGTGGCATCACATATATGCAGTACATGCCCAGAATGTTAAAGGGACTGAAAACCCATTTTTATAGTACCTGGTTTCTTTAGCACAACAGAAAGCTTAGCGGTCAGAGGGTCTAATCACGGAATGGTAAAGCGGAAAACGTCGTGACACATTTATATTTTAAACGCTTCGATGCGGCACTATGAAGTCGTATACACACAGCACATGTGCTGCAAACAGTGGGAGGTGTGCGCGGTGATTTGCTGCGCATGCGTGTACTCAGTGCGCATGCCACGTGGCTCGACTTGTTCCACTAGTTGCCTTCGAGGCAGCTTTCTTATCAGCGTGCGACGCCTTTTACCACGTAAGCAGCACAGAATAGAGTGCAGATGGATAATAATACACATACTCTAATTTACTAGGTACAGCAAAGTGAACGGCTCCATAATTACACTAGTTGACTCCATAATCCAGCTTCAAGGCTCTTCCGCTGGGCAGCGCGACATACCGGTTTTATGTGACCTAAACGCGATTTAAAAATATAAAGTCCTACTCAAATCGCGAAAAGGATGCTTGAATCTGCCACTATAATTCAGTCTTTTTATATCCACCAGTATCTAATGACACGTTCTGGCCAGTTTATTAACGAGAACTAACAGACAATAATGACAAGGAAAGTATACGAGAGGTTATTTGTAGTAATTACGATGTGAAGAAAGTGAAGTGGACGATAACTTGTCCCCGGCAGGGACCGAACCTGTGAGCATCGGACGCGTTATTCGAAGGTCGCAGGTTCGGTCCCTGCCGGCGGCAAGTTATCTTTTCGTCCACTTCACTTTCTTCACATTGGTATCCTAATTACTACAAATAACACCCGCTATACTTATACTTTCCTTGTAGGGGTGTGCAAATATTCGAAAGTTTCGAATATTCGTCGAATATTACATTTGAAATATTCGCATTCGATTCGAAAAATTCGAATATGCGATTCGATTATCATGCATAAAATAACTCGTCTTCCACATTTCTGCTGCGTTCGTATAGCTAAAAACGTTGCCGAGAGGAGCGATAAACATCGTAAGTACACGGAGGCACGATATCTGCCTGCGACGAGCGCCCCAATACGTATGATTTACTGCTGTTGCATCTCCGACGTGCAGCGCTGTTGGCGATCATGTAACCGTACATTTTCAATATTATGCGGCCGTAACGTGCCGCACTACCACTCGTTCACTATGCGGGACCACTTCTGAAGAAAGACAGCAGGGCCGTACCCAGGAATTTTTTTCGGGGGGGGTTTGCGTGTAGAACGGCTGCCATTTTTTAAGATTTATACTGGCTTATTTTTGTGAATAAATCAAGTACATCGCTTACTTGTAATAATTCGATGGTACTTTTCAATTATTTGTACCCAAATAAAGAAATTGGTATGTCAACCTCAAATTCTGGTTAAAGCAAGAAATAAGTTTGGACAATAGCACCACCAAAGCCGGGGACACCGCGACCAACGGCTCCTGATGAAGTAACACAATGTAACCACGGTACAAAAACGGTATGTATGTGTTACAAGCTGCCACTCTAGCGTCGCCAGCGCGAAGTCGGCGACGGGAATGGCAGCAGGTTAGGTCGTTCCGTACGTAAGCAGAGACAGTGAAGAGATCAGAGACGTGTGTGGGGAAAAACAAAACTCTAGTGATATTGCAGCACGAGGAATCTGGTACAACACGTAATACCAACTAACAAAATACATATAAAATCAATAAATCAGCTTACAAGAGAGAAGTATTACAAACTACACAAAACTAACCAACAATAAAACTACAGATGAGAAAGTCCGAAGGTATAAACAGGTGAAGGGATACCTGTGATGACCAGCAGCGTTGAGTCCACGACGATCGGATGCAAGAAGTCAGAGAGAGTTCTGGCACAACTGCGATGTCGGCGGTGTTGCAGCGCTGGTGTTTCCGGTAGGCTAGTGCTTGAAGCCGATCTCGGGCAGGTTGAACTTACTCGAGATTCAAGTACCGATGCCTACGTTACAGACGTTAATTTCGCGTCACAACTAGACGAATAGCTAAGTTTAGGTGGCCAGCCGATACGGAGCCACAACCACTTAAGGGATACTTCTTGATCTCCTTCTACACCATGTTGGTCAGCAACTAGACTGCTTAGCAAGGCGAAATCCTGCGCTTAAATCGACCTCCGTGTCCCCTCATTCTCGTCCTGGGGGAAAAGAGACCTCTACATGGGTCCAATCATGCACGTTTCATTGTTAGAAACCCTAAAAATATATTGACCGCGTCCCTTTTTAATTAGGAGAGGGTCCTCAACTGAGCGAGAGTGACAACCTGTTGGGGTTCTCTCATACGGCTTGTCCACAAGCAGTTTTGCCCGTGGGAATGGTCAGTTTCCTTGGTTTCAGCCGGTGCGTCTTGCAGTCTACAGCTGGTTCGGGGTGCATCGCGGCCTTTGA